>NC_087396.1:3230000-3257500 GCF_031307605.1 Tribolium castaneum | reverse complement strand
ATTCTTTGTTAGAAGCAGCAAACCTAACATTAAAGAATCTGAAAACTTTGTATTCGGACACAAACCACCGAATTTTGTATCAGTTTAGACAAAAACCGTTGATTTTCGACAATATTTTGCTTTGAACAAGAAAACTTATATCAAACTGACTAAAAACGTCTTATTTTAGCACAAAACAAAAGATTTGCGTTATAGTCTTAACGAGAGCTGTTAATTTCAAACGGTTCTATGCTTTGAAACGAGTAAACTTTTACTGTACAGAGGAAAAACATCTTATTTCGCCTTTTAAAAACGATTCATGCCACAGTTTGGATAAAAACCAATTATTTTCGTTAATTCATTGTTACAAACATAAACCTTACATCAAAGTAACTGAAAACCCCTTATTCAGGCACAGAAATTCGAATTACGTTTCAGTCTGGACAAAAACTGCTTACTTTAGACGATCCTTTGTTTTGAATACACAAACTTACATTAAAAAGATTAAAAACGTCTTATTCTGGCTGAAAACTGCAAATTATATATTACTCTAGATAAAAGCAATTTATCCTGATTACTCCTTTACTTAGAATAGAGTAAACTTGTATAAAACTTAATGAAAACTTTAAATTTCGTCTCAAAGAAATAATTTACGTTATAGTTTTGACCAGCACTGTTTATTTCAAACGATTTTATGATTCGAAACTAATGAACTTTTATGGGGCAGATGCAAAACCACATATTACCATATAAAGCGTTGTTTTAAAGCAAATTATTACCTTTTGCAACAAGAAATTTCACGTCAAAGAAACTGAAAACTTCGTATCCATACATAAATATCGAATTACGTATCAGTTTAGGCAAATACAGCTTATTTTAAACGATTTCTTGCTATAAACAAGAAAAATTTTATCAAGCATATTGAAAACGTCTTATTCTCGAAAATAAGAGCAAATTATGTATCAGTTTTAACAAAAGCGGATTACTCTGTTTGATTCTATGCTTAGAGTAGAGTAAACTACTATAAAACGTAATGAAAACTCTATATTCAAGCTCAAAAGAACAAATTACGTTATAGTTTTGACTAAAAAAAAATATTTCGGACGATTACATACTTCGAAGTAAGCAAACTTTAATTGAACAAGTGCAAAAGCTAATACTTTGCTTTAAAATAACAATTTATGTGGTAAAATGGTATTTTGCATCTGTCCTATAAAAGTTTACTCGTTTCGCTTCATTGAATCATTCGAAATAAATTATTTTGACACAACAACAACGAAAATAATTTGTTTTTGTTTAAACTGTAACATAAGTCGCTTTTATAAAACGAACTAAGACGTTTGGCTTCTGTTTAGTGAAAGTTTTCTCGTTTGGGGGCATAAAATCGTTTGAAATTAAGAGTTCTGGTCAAAACTATAACGTAAATTATTTCTTTGTATCACTTTAAAGATTTGCGTTATAGTCTTGACGAGAACTGTTAATTTCAAACGATTCTATGCTTTGAAACCAGTATACTTTCACTGAACAGAGGCAAAACGTCTAATTTCGCTTTTAAAAAACGATTTATGTCACAGAAAATCAAATTACGTTTCAGTCTAGACACAAATTGCTTATTTTAGACTTACATTAAAACTTACATTAAAAAGATTAAAAACGTCTTATTCTGGCTCAAAACTGCAAATTATGTATTACTTTGGATAAAAGTAGTTTATCCCGATTACTCCTTTGCTTAGAATAGAGCAAACTTGTATAAAACTTAATGAAAACTTTAAATTTCGTCTCAAAGAAATAATTTACGTTATAGTTTTGACCAGAACTGTTAATTTCAAACGATTTTATGCCCCCAAACGAGAAAACTTTCACTAAACAGATGCCAAACGCCTTAGTTCGTTTTATAAAAACGACATGTTACAGTTTGAACAAAAAAATTATTTTCGTTGTTGTGTCAAAATAATTTATTTCGAATGATTCAATGGAGCGAAACGTGTAAACTTTTATAGGACAGATGCAAAATACCATATTACCACTTAAATCGTTATTTTAAAGCAAAGTATTAGCTTTTGCACTTGTTCAATTAAAGTTTGCTTACTTCGAAGTATGTAGTCGTCCGAAATAATTTTTTTTGTCAAAACTATAACGTAATTTGTTCTTTTGAGCTTGAATATAGAGTTTTCATTACGTTTTATAGTAGTTTACTCTACTCTAAGCATAGAATCAAACAGAGTAATCCGCTTTTGTTAAAACTGATATATAATTTGCTCTTATTTTCGAGAATAAGACATTTTCAATATGTTTGATAAAATTTTTCTTGTTTATAGCAAGGAATAGTTTAAAATAAGCTGTATTTGCCTAAACTGATACGTAATTCGATATTTGTGCATGGATACGATGTTTTCAGTTTATTTGACGTGTGAAATTTCTTGTTGCAAAAGGTAATAATTTGCTTTAAAACAACGCTTTATATGGTAATATGTGGTTTTGCATCTGCCCCATAAAAGTTCATTAGTTTCGAATCATAAAATCGTTTGAAATAAACAGTGCTGGTCAAAACTATAACGTAAATTATTTCTTTGAGACGAAATTTAAAGTTTTCTTTAAGTTTTATACAAGTTTACTCTATTCTAAGTAAAGGAGTAATCAGGATAAATTGCTTTTATCTAGAGTAATATATAATTTGCAGTTTTCAGCCAGAATAAGACGTTTTTAATCTTTTTAATGTAAGTTTTTGTATTCAAAACAAAGGATCGTCTAAAGTAAGCAGTTTTTGTCCAGACTGAAACGTAATTCCAATTTCTGTGCCTGAATAAGGGGTTTTCAGTTACTTTGATGTAAGGTTTCATGATTGTAACAATGAATTAACGAAAATAATTGGTTTTTATCCAAACTGTGTCATGAATCGTTTTTAAAAGGCGAAATAAGATGTTTTTCCTCTGTACAGTGAAAGTTTACTCGTTTCAAAGCATAGAACCGTTTGAAATTAACAGCTCTCGTTAAGACTATAACGCAAATCTTTTGTTTTGTACTAAAATAAGACGTTTTTAGTCAGTTTGATATAAGTTTTCTTGTTCAAAGCAAAATATTGTCGAAAATCAACCGTTTTTGTCTAAACTGATACAAAATTCGGTGGTTTGTGTCCGAATACAAAGTTTTCAGATTCTTTAATGTTAGGTTTGCTGCTTCTAACAAAGAATCAACGAAAATATTTTGTTTTAATACAAACTGCAATATAAAATGTTTTTATAGGACAAAACATGATGTTTGGCGTCTGTTTAATAAAAATTTACTCGTTTGGAAGCATAGAATCATTCCAAATAAGCTATTCTCGTCGAAACTATAATGTAATTAGTATTTTGTGCTAGAATACAGCGTTTTTGTTTGATTTATTAACAATTTTGTCTATTCTAAGCAATGAAACGAATAGGATTAGCTGCCTTTATCCAAAGTGATACATAAATTGCTCTTTTATGCCAGATTAATACGTTTTTAGTCTGTTCGATGTATATTTTCATGTTCAAAGCAAAAGATCGTCTAAAATAAGCCGTTTTTGTTTGAACTGATGAACAATTCAGACTGAGAGTCAACAAAAATAATTTGTTTTAATCCAAACTGATACTTTTTGACCCTATAAGAGTCCTATGAGTCCGAGATACGCCGTTCTCGTCAAGTCTATAACGTAATTCATTTTTTTGTGTCAGAATACGACGTTTTCTGTCTGTTTAATATAATTTTTTAATAATAATAATAATAACAATAATAATAATAATAATAATAATAATAATAATAATAATAATAATAATAATAATAGTAATAATAATAATAATAATAATAACAATAATAATAATAATAATAATAATAATAGTAATAATAATAATAATAGTAATAAAAGTAAGCTTAGTTTTCTAAGCAAAAATGAAGCTTATTTTGTGTGTTATATGAGCGTTTTCTCATTTCTATGCAAGAAATCATCTGTGATCTGTATTTTTAGGCAAGAAATTGTCTAAAATTAATAACTCATTTTAAAACTGGTATAAAAACATTTTCTATACAAAAGTTAATAATAATAATAATATTAATAATAATAATAGAAATAATAATAATAATAATAATAATAATAATAATAAAAATAATAATAATAGTAATAAAAGTAAGCTTAGTTTTCTAAGCAAAAATGAAGCTTATTTTGTGTGTTATATGAGCGTTTTCTCATTTCTATGCAAGAGATCATCTGTGATCTGTGTTTTTAGGCAAGAAATTGAATAAAATTAATAACTCATTTTAAAACTGGTATAAAAACATTTACTATACAAAAGTTAATAATAATAATAATAATAATAATAATAATAGTAATAATAACAATAATAATAGTAATAATAATAATATTAATAATAATAATAATAATAATAATAATAATAATAATGATAATAATACTTATAATAATGAATTTCTTTGTAAATTAAAGCTTAGTTTTTCTAAGCAAAAATGATGCTTATTTTGTGTTATCTGAGCGTTTTCTCATTTCTATGCAAGAGATCACCTGTGATCTGTTTTTTTAGGCAAGAAATTGTCTAAAATTAATAACTCATTTTAAAACTGGTATAAAAACATTTACTATACAAAAGTTATAATCGGTTTTTAATAATAATAATATTAATAATAATAATAATAATAATAATAATAATAATAATAATAATAATAAAAATAATAGTAATAATAATAATAATAATAAAAATAATAATAATAGTAGTAATAAAAATAAGCTTAGTTTTCTAAGCAAAAATGAAGCTTATTTTGTGTTATATGAGCTTTTCTCATTTCTATGCAAAAGATCATGTGTGATCTGTGTTTTTAGGCAATCTAAGCCATTTGATAGTTTTTAGGCAAGAAATTGGCTAAAATTAATAACTCATTTTAAAACTGGTATAAAAACATTTACTATACAAAAGTTAATAATAATAATAATAATAAATAATAATAATAATAATAATAATAATAATAATAATAATACTAATAATAATAATAATAATAACAATAATAATAATAATAATAATAATAATAATAATAATAATAATAGTAATAGTAACAAAAGTAATAATAATAATAATACTTTTAATAAGGAAAAATGGAGCTTATTTTGTGTGTTACATGAGCGTTTTCTCATTTCTATGCATAAGCCATTTAATAGTTTTTAATATTTAACAAAAATTTGCATTAAAATAAAATGTTTGAAAAACTGAAATTAAACTAAATTAAGTGTGTCTAACAATTTAGTAGAGAAAAAAGGAGGAGACATAAAAGTCACTAAAGTCTTAGAGTTGTCTTTAGTCGTCATATTAATAACAATAACATTTATAATAACAATACTAGTAGTACTAAATTTGCTTATATGCAAGCGCTTAATTAAGGTAACAGTTTTTTTGTTTTTTGCTTATATCTCGAAAACAGTTACTCCTATCAATTTTTACTTTTTCACCAAAATTAAGGTGATAAAATTTCCTACAAAATAGTTATTTGCATTTTTCATGTAGAACTAACCATAAGCGAGATATAAGTTTGAAAATAATTAATAATTAAAAAAAAGTGTTTTAACAGAAAATGTCTTGTGATTTATAAAATACACTTAATTTATTGGGTCCAATTCTGTATTAGAAGAAAAAGGAGGTGACATAAAAGTCACTGAAGTCTTCAGAGTCGTTTTTAAATGCTGCATTTTTGTCTTCGTCTCAAACATTGAAAACTGAATTACATTTTTGTTCAGTAACAGTTACAGTTTTCTTATTGGTTTTTTGCTTATATCTCGAAAACAGTTACTCCTATCAAATTTTATCCTTCTTTCAAAATTAAAGCTGATAAAATTTCCAACAAAATAGTTATTTACATTTTTCTTGTAGGACCAAGCATAAACGAGTTATAGAGTTGGATATAAATAATATTTAACAAAAATTTGCTTTAAAATAAAATGCTTGAAAAACTTGAATTAAACTAAATTAATTGTGTCTAACACTTTAGTAGAGGAAAAAGGAGAAGACATAAAAGTCACTAAATGTTTCAGAGTCGTCTTTAGTCGTCATATTAATAACAATAACATTAATAATAATAATACTAATAGTACTAAATTTGCTTATATGCAAACGCTTAATCAAGGTAACAGTTTTTTGGTTTTTTGCTTATATCTCGAAAACAGTTACTCCAATCAATTTTTATTTTTTTACTAAAATTAAAGGTGATAAAATTTCCTACAAAATAGTTATTTGCATTTTTCATGTAGAACTAACCATAAGCGAGATATAAGTTTGAAAATAATTAATAATTAAAAAAAAGTGTTTTAACAGAAAATGTCTTGTGATTTAAAATACACTTAATTTATTGGGTTCAATACTTTATTAGAAGAAAAAGGAGGTGACATAAAAGTCACTGAAGTCTTCAGAGTCGTTTTTAAATGCTGCATTTTTGTCTTCGTCTCAAACATTGAAAACTGAATTACATTTTTGTTCAGTAACAGTTACAGTTTTCTTATTGGTTTTTTGCTTATATCTCGAAAACAGTTACTCCTATCAAATTTTATCTTTCTTTCAAAATTAAAGCTGATAAAATTTCCAACAAAATAGTTATTTACATTTTTCTTGTAGGACCAAGCATAAACGAGTTATAAAGTTGGATATAAATAATATTTAACAAATATTTGCTTTAAAATAAAATGCTTGAAAAACCCGAATTAAACTAAATTAATTGTGTCTAACACTTTAGTAGAGAAAAAAGGAGAAGACATAAAAGTCACTAAATGTTTCAGAGTCGTCTTTAGTCGTCATATTAATAACAATAACATTAATAATAATAATACTAATAGTACTAAATTTGCTTATATGCAAACGCTTAATTAAGGTAACAGTTTTTTGGTTTCTTGCTTATATCTCGAAAACAGTTACTCCTATCAATTTTTACCTTTTTTTCAAAATTAAAGCTGATAAAATTTCCTACAAAATAGTTATTTGCATTTTTTTGTAGGACCAACCATAAGCGAGTTATAGAGTTGGATATAAATAATCTTTAACAAAAATTTGCTTTAAAATAAAATGTTTGAAAAACCGAAATTAAACTAAATTAAGACTAACACTTTAGTAGAGGAAAAAGGAGAAGACATAAAAGTCACCAAAGTCTTAAGAGTCGTTTTTAGTCGTCACATTAATAACAATAACATTAATATTAATAATACTAATATTACTAAATTTGCTTATATGCAAGCGCTTAATTAAGGTAACAGTTTTTTGGTTTCTTGCTTATATCTCGAAAACAGTTACTCCTATCAATTTTTATCTTTTTACTAAAATTAAAGCTGATAAAATTTCCTACAAAATAGTAATTTGCATTTTTCATGTAGGACAAACCATAAGCGAGATATAAGTTTGAAAATAATTAATATTTAAAAAAAAAGTGCTTTAACAGAAAATGTCTTGTGATTTAAAATACACTTAATTTAATGGGTCCAATACTTTATTAGAAAAAAAAGGAGGAGACATAAAAGTCACTGAAGTCTTCAGAGTCGATTTTAAATGCTGCATTTTCGTCTTTGTCTCAAACATTGAAATCTGAATTACATTTTTGTTTAGTAACAGTTTCAGTTTTCTTATTGGTTTTTTGCTTACATCTCGAAAACAGTTACTCCTATCACTTTTTATCTTTCTTTCAAAATTAAAGCTGATAAAATTCTCTACAAAATAGTTATTCGCATTTTTTTTGTAGGACCAACCATAAGCGAGTTATAGAGTTGGATATAAATAATCTTTAACAAAAATTTGCTTTAAAATAAAATGTTTAAAAAACCGAAATTAAACTAAATTAATTAAGACAAACACTTTAGTAGAGAAAAAAGGAGAAGACATAAAAGTCACCAAAGTCTTGAGAGTCGTTTTTAGTAGTCATATTAATAACAATAACATTAATAATAATAATAATACTAATATTACTAAATTTGCTTATATGCAAGCGCTTAATTAAGGTAACAGTTTCTTGCTTATATCTCGAAAACAGTTACTCTTATCAATTTTTATTTTTTTACTAAAATTAAAGCTGATAAAATTTCCTACAAAATAGTTATTTGCATTTTTTATGTAGAACTAACCATAAGCGAGATATAAGTTTGAAAATAATTAATATTTAAAAAAAAAGTGCTTTAACAGAAAATGTCTTGTGATTTAAAATACACTTAATTTAATGGGTTCAATACTTTATTAGAAGAAAAAGGAGGTGACATAAAAGTCACCAAAGTCTTCAGAGTTGTTTTTAGTACTAAATTAGCTTATATGCAAGCCCTTAATTAAGGTAACAGTTTTTTGGTTTCTTGCTTATATCTCGAAAACAGTTACTCCTATCAATTTTTATCTTTTCACTAAAATTAAAGCTTAGTAGAGGAAAAGGAAAAGACATAAAAGTCACTAAAGGTTTCAGAGTTGTCTATAGTTGTCATATTAATAACAATAACATTAATAATAATAATACTAATAGTACTAAATTTGCTTATATGCAAACGCTTAATTAAGGTAACAGTGTTTTGGTTTCTTGCTTATATCTCGAAAACAGTTACTCCTATCAGTTTTTATTTTTTTACTAAAATTTAAGCTGATAAAATTTCCTATAAAATAGTTATTTGCATTTTCCATGTAGGACTAACCATAAGCGAGATATATGATTGAAAATAATTAATATTTAAAAAAAAAGTGCTTTAACAGAAAATGTCTTGTGATTTAAAATACACTTAATTTATTGGGTCCAATACTTTATTAGAAGAAAAAGGAAGTGACATAAAAGTCACTGAAGTCTTCAGAGTCGTTTTTAAATGCTGCAGTTTCGTCTTCGTCTCAAACATTGAAAACTGAATTACATTTTTGTTCAGTAACAGTCACAGTTTTCTTATTGTTTTTTTGCTTATATCTCGAAAACAGTTACTCCTATTAATTTTTATCTTTCTGTCAAAATTAAAGCTGATAAAATTTCCTACAAAATAGTTATTTGCATTTTTCTTGTAGGACCAACCATAAGCGAGTTATAGAGTTGGATATAAATAATATTTAACAAAAATTTGCTTTAAAATAAAATGTTTGAAAAACTGAAATTAAACTAATTTAATTGTGTCTAACACTTTAGTAGAGAAAAAAGAAAAAGACATAAAAGTCACCAAAGTCTTCAGAATCGTTTTTAGTCGTCATATTAATAACAATAACATTAATAATAATAATACTAATAGTACTAAATCTGCTTATATGCAAGCGCTTTATTAAGGTAACAGTTTTTTGGTTTCTTGCTTATATCTCGAAAACAGTTACTCCTATGAATTTTTGTCTTTTTTTCAAAATTAAAGCTGATAAAATTTCCTACAAAATAGATATTTGCATTTTTCTTGTAGGATCAACCATAAGCGAGTTATAAAGTTGGATATAAATAATATTTAACAAAAATTTGCTTTAAAATAAAATGTTTGAAAAACTGAAATTAAACTAATTTAATTGTGTCTAACACTTTAGTAGAGGAAAAAGAAGAAGACATAAAAGTCACTAAAGGTTTCAAAGTTGTCTTTAATCGTCATATTAATAACAATAACATTAATAATAATAATACTAATAGTAATAAATTTGCTTATATGCAAACGCTTAATTAAGGTAACAGTGTTTTGGTTTCTTGCTCATATCTCGAAAACAGTTACTCCTATCAATTTTTATCTTTCTTTCAAAATTAAAGCTGATAACATTTCCTACAAAATAGTTATTTGCATTTTTCTTGTAGGACCAACCATAAGCGAGTTATAAAGTTGGATATAAATAATATTTAACAAAAACTTGCTTAAAAATAAAATGTTTGAAATACTGAAATTAAACTAAATTAATTGTGTCTAACACTTTAGTAGAGAAAAAAGAAAAAGACATAAAAGTCACCAAAGTCTTCAGAATCGTTTTTAGTCGTCATATTAATAACAATAACATTAATAATAATAATACTAATAGTACTAAATCTGCTTATATGCAAGCGCTTTATTAAGGTAACAGTTTTTTGGTTTCTTGCTTATATCTCGCAAACAGTTACTCCTATGAATTTTTGTCTTTCTTTCAAAATTAAAGCTGATAAAATATTCTACAAAATAGTTATTTGCATTTTTCTTGTAGGACCAACCATAAGCGAGTTATAGAGTTGGATATAAATAATATTTAACAAAAATTTGCTTTAAAATAAAATGTTTGAAAAACTGAAATTAAACTAATTTAACTGTGTCTAACACTTTAGTAGAGAAAAAAGGAAAAGACATAAAAGTCACTAAAGGTTTCAGAGTTGTCTTTAGTTGTCATATTAATAACAATAACATTAATAATAATAATACTAATAGTACTAAATTTGCTTATATGCAAACGCTTAATTAAGGTAACAGTGTTTTGGTTTCTTGCTTATATCTCGAAAACAGTTACTCCTATCAATTTTTATCTTTTTACTAAAATTCAAGCTGATAAAATTTCCTACAAAATAGTTATTTGCATTTTTTATGTAGGACTAACCATAAGCGAGATATAAGATTGAAAATAATTAATATTTAAAAAAGAAGTGCTTTAACAGAAAATGTCTTGTGATTTAAAATACACTTAATTTATTAGGTCCAATACTTTATTAGAAAAAAAAGGGGGTGACATATAAGTCACTGAAGTTTTCAGAGTCGATTTTAAATGCTGCATTTTCGTCTTCGTCTCAAACATTGAAAACTAAATTACATTTTTGTTCTGAAACGGTAACAGTTTTTACTTTGGTTTTTTGCTTATATCTCGAAAACAGTTACTCCTATTAATTTTTATCTTTCTGTCAAAATTAAAGCTGATAAAATTTCCTACAAAATAGTTATTTGCATTTTTCTTGTAGGACCAACCATAAGCGAGTTATAGAGTTGGATATAAATAATATTTAACAAAAATTTGCTTTAAAATAAAATGTTTGAAAAACTGAAATTAAACTAATTTAATTGTGTCTAACACTTTAGTAGAGAAAAAAGAAAAAGACATAAAAGTCACCAAAGTCTTCAGAATCGTTTTTAGTCGTCATATTAATAACAATAACATTAATAATAATAATACTAATAGTACTAAATCTGCTTATATGCAAGCGCTTTATTAAGGTAACAGTTTTTTGGTTTCTTGCTTATATCTCGAAAACAGTTACTCCTATGAATTTTTGTCTTTTTTTCAAAATTAAAGCTGATAAAATTTCCTACAAAATAGATATTTGCATTTTTCTTGTAGGATCAACCATAAGCGAGTTATAAAGTTGGATATAAATAATATTTAACAAAAATTTGCTTTAAAATAAAATGTTTGAAAAACTGAAATTAAACTAATTTAATTGTGTCTAACACTTTAGTAGAGGAAAAAGAAGAAGACATAAAAGTCACTAAAGGTTTCAAAGTTGTCTTTAATCGTCATATTAATAACAATAACATTAATAATAATAATACTAATAGTAATAAATTTGCTTATATGCAAACGCTTAATTAAGGTAACAGTGTTTTGGTTTCTTGCTCATATCTCGAAAACAGTTACTCCTATCAATTTTTATCTTTCTTTCAAAATTAAAGCTGATAACATTTCCTACAAAATAGTTATTTGCATTTTTCTTGTAGGACCAACCATAAGCGAGTTATAAAGTTGGATATAAATAATATTTAACAAAAACTTGCTTAAAAATAAAATGTTTGAAATACTGAAATTAAACTAAATTAATTGTGTCTAACACTTTAGTAGAGAAAAAAGAAAAAGACATAAAAGTCACCAAAGTCTTCAGAATCGTTTTTAGTCGTCATATTAATAACAATAACATTAATAATAATAATACTAATAGTACTAAATCTGCTTATATGCAAGCGCTTTATTAAGGTAACAGTTTTTTGGTTTCTTGCTTATATCTCGCAAACAGTTACTCCTATGAATTTTTGTCTTTCTTTCAAAATTAAAGCTGATAAAATATTCTACAAAATAGTTATTTGCATTTTTCTTGTAGGACCAACCATAAGCGAGTTATAGAGTTGGATATAAATAATATTTAACAAAAATTTGCTTTAAAATAAAATGTTTGAAAAACTGAAATTAAACTAATTTAACTGTGTCTAACACTTTAGTAGAGAAAAAAGGAAAAGACATAAAAGTCACTAAAGGTTTCAGAGTTGTCTTTAGTTGTCATATTAATAACAATAACATTAATAATAATAATACTAATAGTACTAAATTTGCTTATATGCAAACGCTTAATTAAGGTAACAGTGTTTTGGTTTCTTGCTTATATCTCGAAAACAGTTACTCCTATCAATTTTTATCTTTTTACTAAAATTCAAGCTGATAAAATTTCCTACAAAATAGTTATTTGCATTTTTTATGTAGGACTAACCATAAGCGAGATATAAGATTGAAAATAATTAATATTTAAAAAAGAAGTGCTTTAACAGAAAATGTCTTGTGATTTAAAATACACTTAATTTATTAGGTCCAATACTTTATTAGAAAAAAAAGGGGGTGACATATAAGTCACTGAAGTTTTCAGAGTCGATTTTAAATGCTGCATTTTCGTCTTCGTCTCAAACATTGAAAACTAAATTACATTTTTGTTCTGAAACGGTAACAGTTTTTACTTTGGTTTTTTGCTTATATCTCGAAAACAGTTACTCCTATCAATTTTTATCTTTCTTTCAAAATTAAAGCTGATAACATTTCCTACAAAATAGTTATTTGCATTTTCCTTGTAGGACCAACCATAAGCGAGTTATAAAGTTGGATATAAATAATATTTAACAAAAACTTGCTTAAAAATAAAATGTTTGAAATACTGAAATTAAACTAAATTAATTGTGTCTAACACTTTAGTAGAGAAAAAAGAAAAAGACATAAAAGTCACCAAAGTCTTCAGAATCGTTTTTAGTCGTCATATTAATAACAATAACATTAATAATAATAATACTAACAGTACTAAATCTGCTTATATGCAAGCGCTTTATTAAGGTAACAGTTTTTTGGTTTCTTGCTTATATCTCGAAAACAGTTACTCCTATAAATTTTTGTCTTTCTTTCAAAATTAAAGCTGATAAAATATTCTACAAAATAGTTATTTGCATTTTTCTTGTAGGACCAACAATAAGCGAGTTATAGAGTTGGATATAAATAATATATAACAAAAATTTGCTTTAAAATAAAATGTTTGAAAAACTGAAATTAAACTAATTTAATTGTGTCTAACACTTTAGTAGAGGAAGAAGAAGACGACATAAAAATCACTAAAGGTTTCAAAGTTGTCTTTAATCGTCATATTAATAACAATAACATTAATAATAATAATACTAATAGAACTAAATTTGCTTATATGCAAACGCTTAATTAAGGTAACAGTGTTTTGGTTTCTTGCTCATATCTCGAAAACAGTTACTCCTATCAATTTTTATCTTTTTACTAAAATTCAAGCTGATAAAATTTCCTACAAAATAGATATTTGCATTTTTTATGTAGGATTAACCATAAGCGAGATATAAGATTGAAAATAATTAATATTTAAAAAAGAAGTGCTTTAACAGAAAATGTCTTGTGATTTAAAATACACTTAATTTATTAGGTCCAATACTTTATTAGAAAAAAAAGGGGGTGACATATAAGTCACTGAAGTTTTCAGAGTCGATTTTAAATGCTGCATTTTCGTCTTCGTCTCAAACATTGAAAACTAAATTACATTCTTGTTCTGAAACGGTAACAGTTTTTACTTTGGTTTTTTGCTTATATCTCGAAAACAGTTACTCCTATCAATTTTTATCTTTCTTTCAAAATTAAAGCTGATAACATTTCCTACAAAATAGTTATTTGCATTTTCCTTGTAGGACCAACCATAAGCGAGTTATAAAGTTGGATATAAATAATATTTAACAAAAACTTGCTTAAAAATAAAATGTTTGAAATACTGAAATTAAACTAAATTAATTGTGTCTAACACTTTAGTAGAGAAAAAAGAAAAAGACATAAAAGTCACCAAAGTCTTCAGAATCGTTTTTAGTCGTCATATTAATAACAATAACATTAATAATAATAATACTAACAGTACTAAATCTGCTTATATGCAAGCGCTTTATTAAGGTAACAGTTTTTTGGTTTCTTGCTTATATCTCGAAAACAGTTACTCCTATGAATTTTTGTCTTTCTTTCAAAATTAAAGCTGATAAAATATTCTACAAAATAGTTATTTGCATTTTTCTTGTAGGACCAACAATAAGCGAGTTATAGAGTTGGATATAAATAATATATAACAAAAATTTGCTTTAAAATAAAATGTTTGAAAAACTGAAATTAAACTAATTTAACTGTGTCTAACACTTTAGTAGAGGAAAAAGGAAAAGACATAAAAGTCACTAAAGGTTTCAGAGTTGTTTTTAGTTGTCATATTAATAACAATAACATTAATAATAATAATACTAATAGTACTAAATTTGCTTATATGCAAACGCTTAATTAAGGTAACAGTGTTTTGGTTTCTTGCTTATATCTCGAAAACAGTTACTCCTATCAATTTTTATCTTTTTACTAAAATTCAAGCTGATAAAATTTCCTACAAAATAGTTATTTGCATTTTTCATGTAGGACTAACCATAAGCGAGATATAAGTTTGAAAATAATTAATATTTAAAAAAAAAGTGCTTTAACAGAAAATGTCTTGTGATTTAAAATACACTTAATTTATTAGGTCCAATACTTTATTAGAAGAAAAAGAGGGTGACATATAAGTCACTGAAGTCTTCAGAGTCGATTGTAAATGCTGCATTTTCGTCTTCGTCTCAAACATTGAAAACTGAATTACATTTTTGTTCGGAAACGGTAACAGTTTTCACTTTGGTTTTTTGCCTATATCTCGAAAACAATTACTCCTATCAGTTTTTATCTTTTTTTCAAAATAAAGCTAATAAAATTTCCTACAAAATAGTTATTTGCATTTTTCTTGTAGGACCAACCATCAGCGAGTTATAAAGTTGGATATAAATAATATTTAACAAAAACTTGCTTAAAAATTAAATGTTTGAAATACTGAAATTAAACTAAATTAATTGTGTCTAACACTTTAGTAGAGAAATAAGAAAAAGACATAAAAGTTACCAAAGTCTTCAGAATCGTTTTTAGTCGTCATATTAATAACAATAACATTAATAATAATAATACTAATAGTATTATTTAATTTTTAAGCAAGTTTTTGTTAAATATTATTTATATCCAACTTTATAACTCGCTTATGGTTGGTCCTACAAGAAAAATGCAAATAACTATTTTGTAGAAAATTTTATCAGTTTTATTTAAAAAAAAAAATAAAAACTGATAGGAGTAATTGTTTTTGAGATATAAGCAAAAAACCAAAGTGAAAACTGTTACCGTTTCAGAACAAAAATGTAATTCAGTTTTCAATGTTTGAGACGAAGACGAAAATGCAGCATTTACAATCGACTCTGAAGACTTCAGTGACTTATATGTCACCCCCTTTTTCTTCTAATAAAGTATTGGACCTAATAAATTAAGTGTATTTTAAATCACAAGACATTTTCTGTTAAAGCACTTTTTTTTTAATTATTAATTATTTTCAAACTTATATCTCGCTTATGGTTAGTCCTACATGAAAAATGCAAATAACTATTTTGTAGGAAATTTTATCAGCTTGAATTTTAGTAAAAAGATAAAAATTGATAGGAGTAACTGTTTTCGAGATATAAGCAAGAAACCAAAACACTGTTACCTTAATTAAGCGTTTGCATATAAGCAAATTTAGTACTATTAGTATTATTATTATTAATGTTATTGTTATTAATATGATAACTAAAGACAACTCTGAAACCATTAGTGACTTTTATGTCTTTTCCTTTTTCCTCTACTAAAGTGTTAGACACAGTTAAATTAGTTTAATTTCAGTTTTTCAAACATTTTATTTTAAAGCAAATTTTTGTTATATATTATTTATATCCAACTCTATAACTCGCTTATGGTTGGTCCTACAAGAAAAATGCAAATAACTATTTTGTAGAATATTTTATCAGCTTTAATTTTGAAAGAAAAACAAAAATTCATAGGAGTAACTGTTTTCGAGATATAAGCAAGAAACCAAAAAACTGTTACCTTAATAAAGCGCTTGCATATAAGCAGATTTAGTACTGTTAGTATTATTATTATTAATGTTATTGTTATTAATATGACGACTAAAAACGATTCTGAAGACTTTGGTGACTTTTATGTCTTTTTCTTTTTTCTCTACTAAAGTGTTAGACACAATTAATTTAGTTTAATTTCAGTATTTCAAACATTTTATTTTTAAGCAAGTTTTTGTTAAATATTATTTATATCCAACTTTATAACTCGCTTATGGTTGGTCCTACAAGAAAAATGCAAATAACTATTTTGTAGGAAATGTTATCAGCTTTAATTTTGAAAGAAAGATAAAAATTGATAGGAGTAACTGTTTTAGAGATATAAGCAAAAAACCAATAAGAAAACTGTGACTGTTACTGAACAAAAATGTAATTCGGTATTCAATGTTTGAGACGAAGACGAAACTGCAGCATTTAAAAACGACTCTGAAGACTTCAGTGACTTTTATGTCACTTCCTTTTTCTTCTAATAAAGTATTGGACCCAATAAATTAAGTGTATTTTAAATCACAAGACATTTTCTGTTAAAGCACTTTTTTTTTAAATATTAATTATTTTCAATCATATATCTCGCTTATGGTTAGTCCTACATGAAAAATGCAAATAACTATTTTGTAGAAAATTTTATCAGCTTGAATTTTAGTAAAAAGATAAAAATTGATAGGAGTAACTGTTTTCGAGATATAAGCAAGAAACCAAAACACTGTTACCTTAATTAAGCGTTTGCATATAAGCAAATTTAGTACTATTAGTATTATTATTATTAATGTTATTGTTATTAATATGACAACTAAAGACAACTCTGAAACCTTTAGTGACTTTTATGTCTTTTCCTTTTTTCTCTACCAAAGTGTTAGACACAGTTAAATTAGTTTAATTTCAGTTTTTCAAACATTTTATTTTAAAGCAAATTTTTGTTAAATATTATTTATATCCAACTCTATAACTCGCTTATGGTTGGTCCTACAAGAAAAATGCAAATAACTATTCTGTAGAATATTTTATCAGCTTTAATTTTGAAAAAAAGACAAAAATTCATAGGAGTAACTGTTTTCGAGATATAAGCAAGAAACCAAAAATCTGTTACCTTAATAAAGCGCTTGCATATAAGCAAATTTAGTACTATTAGTATTATTATTATTAATGTTATTGTTATTAATATGACGACTAAAAACGATTCTGAAAACTTTGGTGACTTTTATGTCCTTTTCTTTTTTCTCTACTAAAGTGTTCGACACAATTAATTTAGTTTAATTTCAGTATTTTAAACATTTTATTTTTAAGCAAGTTTTTGTTAAATATTATTTATATCCAACTCTATAACTCGCTTATGGTTGGTCCTACAAGAAAAATGCAAATAACTATTTTGTAGGAAATTTTATCAGCTTTAATTTTGACAGAAAGATAAAAATTGATAGGAGTAACTGTTTTCGAGATATAAGCAAAAAACCAATAAGAAAACTGTGACTGTTACTGAACAAAAATGTAATTCAGTTTTCAATGTTTGAGACGAAGACGAAACTGCAGCATTTAAAAACGACTCTGAAGACTTCAGTGACTTTTATGTCACTTCCTTTTTCTTCTAATAAAGTATTGGACCCAATAAATTAAGTGTATTTTAAATCACAAGACATTTTCTGTTAAAGCACTTTTTTTTTAAATATTAATTATTTTCAATCATATATCTCGCTTATGGTTAGTCCTACATGAAAAATGCAAATAACTATTTTGTAGGAAATTTTATCAGCTTGAATTTTAGTAAAAAGATAAAAATTGATAGGAGTAACTGTTTTCGAGATATAAGCAAGAAACCAAAACACTGTTACCTTAATTAAGCGTTTGCATATAAGCAAATTTAGTACTATTAGTATTATTATTATTAATGTTATTGTTATTAATATGACAACTAATGACAACTCTGAAACCTTTAGTGACTTTTATGTCTTTTCCTTTTTCCTCTACTAAAGTGTTAGACACAATTAAATTAGTTTAATTTCAGTTTTTCAAACATTTTATTTTAAAGCAAATTTTTGTTAAAAATTATTTATATCCAACTCTATAACTCGCTTATGGTTGGTCCTACAAGAAAAATGCAAATAACTATTTTGTAGGAAATTTTATCAGCTTTAATTTTGAAAAAAAGACAAAAATTTATAGGAGTAACTGTTTTCGAGATATAAGCAAGAAACCAAAAAACTGTTACCTTAATAAAGCGCTTGCATATAAGCAGATTTAGTACTATTAGTATTATTATTATTAATGTTATTGTTATTAATATGACGACTAAAAACGATTCTGAAGACTTTGGTGACTTTTATGTTTTTTTCTTTTTTCTCTACTAAAGTGTTAGACACAATTAATTTAGTTTAATTTCAGTATTTCAAACATTTTATTTTTAAGCAAGTTTTTGTTAAATATTATTTATATCCAACTTTATAACTCGCTTATGGTTGGTCCTACAAGAAAAATGCAAATAACTATTTTGTAGGAAATGTTATCAGCTTTAATTTTGAAAGAAAGATAAAAATTGATAGGAGTAACTGTTTTCGAGATATAAGCAAAAAACCAAAGTAAAAACTGTTACCGTTTCAGAACAAAAATGTAATTCAGTTTTCAATGTTTGAGACGAAGACGAAAATGCAGCATTTAAAATCGACTCTGAAGACTTCAGTAACTTATATGTCACCCCCTTTTTTTTTTAATAAAGTATTGGACCTAATAAATTATGTGTATTTTAAATCACAAGACATTTTCTGTTAAAGCACTTCTTTTTTAAATATTAATTATTTTCAATCTTATATCTCGCTTATGGTTAGTCCTACATAAAAAATGCAAATAACTATTTTGTAGGAAATTTTATCAGCTTGAATTTTAGTAAAAAGATAAAAATTGATAGGAGTAACTGTTTTCGAAATATGAGCAAGAAACCAAAACACTGTTACCTTAATTAAGCGTTTGCATATAAGCAAATTTAGTACTATTAGTATTATTATTATTAATGTTATTGTTATTAATATGACGAATAAAGACAACTTTGAAACCTCTAGTGACTTTTATGTCTTCTTCTTTTTCCTCTACTAAAGTGTTAGACACAATTAAATTAGTTTAATTTCAGTTTTTCAAACATTTTATTTTAAAGCAAATTTTTGTTAAATATTATTTATATCCAACTCTATAACTCGCTTATGGTTGGTCCTACAAGAAAAATGCAAATAACTATTTTGTAGAAAATTTTATCAGCTTTAATTTTGAAAGAAAGATAAAAATTGATAGGAGTAACTGTTTTCGAGATATAAGCAAAAAACCAATAAGAAAACTGTGACTGTTACTGAACAAAAATGTAATTCGGTTTTCAATGTTTGAGACGAAGACGAAACTGCAGCATTTAAAAACGACTCTGAAGACTTCAGTGACTTTTATGTCACTTCCTTTTTCTTCTAATAAAGTATTGGACCCAATAAATTAAGTGTATTTTAAATCACAAGACATTTTCTGTTAAAGCACTTTTTTTTTAAATATTAATTATTTTCAATCATGTATCTCGCTTATGGTTAGTCCTACATAAAAAATGCAAATAATTATTTTATAGGAAATTTTATCAGCTTGAATTTTAGTAAAAAGATAAAAGTTGATAGGAGTAACTGTTTTCGAGATATGAGCAAGAAACCAAAACACTGTTACCTTAATTAAGCGTTTGCATATTAGCAAATTTAGTACTATTAGTATTATTATTATTAATGTTATTGTTATTAATATGACGATTAAAGACAACTTTGAAACCTTTAGTGACTTTTATGTCTTCTTCTTTTTCCTCTACTAAAGTGTTAGACACAATTAAATTAGTTTAATTTCAGTTTTTCAAACATTTTATTTTAAAGCAAATTTTTGTTAAATATTATTTATATCCAACTCTATAACTCGCTTATGGTTGATCCTACAAAAAAAATGCAAATATCTATTTTGTAGGAAATTTTATCAGCTTTAATTTTGACAGAAAGATAAAAATTGATAGGAGTAACTGTTTTCGAGATATAAGCAAAAAACCAATGTAAAAACTGTTACCGTTTCAGAACAAAAATGTAATTCAGTTTTCAATGTTTGAGACGAAGACGAAAATGCAGCATTTAAAATCGACTCTGAAGACTTCAGTGACTTATATGTCACCCCCTTTTTTTCTAATAAAGTATTGGACCTAATAAATTAAGTGTATTTTAAATCACAAGACATTTTCTGTTAAAGCACTTCTTTTTTAAATATTAATTATTTTCAATCTTATATCTCGCTTATGGTTAGTCCTACATAAAAAATGCAAATAATTATTTTGTAGGAAATTTTATCAGCTTGAATTTTAGTAAAAAGATAAAAGTTGATAGGAATAACTGTTTTCGAGATATGAGCAAGAAACCAAAACACTGTTACCTTAATTAAGCGTTTGCATATTAGCAAATTTAGTACTATTAGTATTATTATTATTAATGTTATTGTTATTAACATGACGAATAAAGACAACTTTAAAACCTCTAGTGACTTTTATGTCTTCTTCTTTTTCCTCTACTAAAGTGTTAGACACAATTAAATTAGTTTAATTTCAGTTTTTCAAACATTTTATTTTAAAGCAAATTTTTGTTAAATATTATTTATATCCAACTCTATAACTCGCTTATGGTTGGTCCTACAAGAAAAATGCAAATAACTATTTTGTAGGAAATTTTATCAGCTTTAATTTTGAAAAAAAGACAAAAATTCATAGGAGTAACTGTTTTCGAGATATAAGCAAGAAACCAAAAAACTGTTACCTTAATAAAGCGCTTGCATATAAGCAGATTTAGTACTATTAGTATTATTATTATTAATGTTATTGTTATTAATATGACGACTAAAAACGATTCTGAAGACTTTGGTGACTTTTATGTTTTTTTCTTTTTTCTCTACTAAAGTGTTAGACACAATTAATTTAGTTTAATTTCAGTATTTCAAACATTTTATTTTTAAGCAAGTTTTTGTTAAATATTATTTATATCCAACTTTATAACTCGCTTATGGTTGGTCCTACAAGAAAAATGCAAATAACTATTTTGTAGGAAATGTTATCAGCTTTAATTTTGAAAGAAAGATAAAAATTGATAGGAGTAACGGTTTTCGAGATATAAGCAAAAAACCAAAGTAAAAACTGTTACCGTTTCAGAACAAAAATGTAATTCAGTTTTCAATGTTTGAGACGAAGACGAAAATGCAGCATTTAAAATCGACTCTGAAGACTTCAGTAACTTATATGTCACCCCCTTTTTTTTTTAATAAAGTATTGGACCTAATAAATTATGTGTATTTTAAATCACAAGACATTTTCTGTTAAAGCACTTCTTTTTTAAATATTAATTATTTTCAATCTTATATCTCGCTTATGGTTAGTCCTACATAAAAAATGCAAATAACTATTTTGTAGGAAATTTTATCAGCTTGAATTTTAGTAAAAAGATAAAAATTGATAGGAGTAACTGTTTTCGAAATATGAGCAAGAAACCAAAACACTGTTACCTTAATTAAGCGTTTGCATATAAGCAAATTTAGTACTATTAGTATTATTATTATTAATGTTATTGTTATTAATATGACGAATAAAGACAACTTTGAAACCTCTAGTGACTTTTATGTCTTCTTCTTTTTCCTCTACTAAAGTGTTAGACACAATTAAATTAGTTTAATTTCAGTTTTTCAAACATTTTTTTTTAAAGCAAATTTTTGTTAAATATTATTTATATCCAACTCTATAACTCGCTTATGGTTGGTCCTACAAGAAAAATGCAAATAACTATTTTGTAGAAAATTTTATCAGCTTTAATTTTGAAAGAAAGATAAAAATTGATAGGAGTAACTGTTTTCGAGATATAAGCAAAAAACCAATAAGAAAACTGTGACTGTTACTGAACAAAAATGTAATTCGGTTTTCAATGTTTGAGACGAAGACGAAACTGCAGCATTTAAAAACGACTCTGAAGACTTCAGTGACTTTTATGTCACTTCCTTTTTCTTCTAATAAAGTATTGGACCCAATAAATTAAGTGTATTTTAAATCACAAGACATTTTCTGTTAAAGCACTTTTTTTTTAAATATTAATTATTTTCAATCATGTATCTCGCTTATGGTTAGTCCTACATAAAAAATGCAAATAATTATTTTATAGGAAATTTTATCAGCTTGAATTTTAGTAAAAAGATAAAAGTTGATAGGAGTAACTGTTTTCGAGATATGAGCAAGAAACCAAAACACTGTTACCTTAATTAAGCGTTTGCATATTAGCAAATTTAGTACTATTAGTATTATTATTATTAATGTTATTGTTATTAATATGACGATTAAAGACAACTTTGAAACCTTTAGTGACTTTTATGTCTTCTTCTTTTTCCTCTACTAAAGTGTTAGACACAATTAAATTAGTTTAATTTCAGTTTTTCAAACATTTTATTTTAAAGCAAATTTTTGTTAAATATTATTTATATCCAACTCTATAACTCGCTTATGGTTGATCCTACAAAAAAAATGCAAATATCTATTTTGTAGGAAATTTTATCAGCTTTAATTTTGACAGAAAGATAAAAATTGATAGGAGTAACTGTTTTCGAGATATAAGCAAAAAACCAATGTAAAAACTGTTACCGTTTCAGAACAAAAATGTAATTCAGTTTTCAATGTTTGAGACGAAGACGAAAATGCAGCATTTAAAATCGACTCTGAAGACTTCACTGACTTATATGTCACCCCCTTTTTTTCTAATAAAGTATTGGACCTAATAAATTAAGTGTATTTTAAATCACAAGACATTTTCTGTTAAAGCATTTCTTTTTTAAATATTAATTATTTTCAATCTTATATCTCGCTTATGGTTAGTCCTACATAAAAAATGCAAATAATTATTTTGTAGGAAATTTTATCAGCTTGAATTTTAGTAAAAAGATAAAAGTTGATAGGAATAACTGTTTTCGAGATATGAGCAAGAAACCAAAACACTGTTACCTTAATTAAGCGTTTGCATATTAGCAAATTTAGTACTATTAGTATTATTATTATTAATGTTATTGTTATTAACATGACGAATAAAGACAACTTTAAAACCTCTAGTGACTTTTATGTCTTCTTCTTTTTCCTCTACTAAAGTGTTAGACACAATTAAATTAGTTTAATTTCAGTTTTTCAAACATTTTATTTTAAAGCAAATTTTTGTTAAATATTATTTATATCCAACTCTATAACTCGCTTATGGTTGGTCCTACAAGAAAAATGCAAATAACTATTTTGTAGGAAATTTTATCAGCTTTAATTTTGAAAAAAAGACAAAAATTCATAGGAGTAACTGTTTTCGAGATATAAGCAAGAAACCAAAAAACTGTTACCTTAATAAAGCGCTTGCATATAAGCAGATTTAGTACTATTAGTATTATTATTATTAATGTTATTGTTATTAATATGACGACTAAAAACGATTCTGAAGACTTTGGTGATTTTTATGTCTTTTTCTTTTTTCTCTACTAAAGTGTTAGACACAATTAATTTAGTTTAATTTCAGTATTTCAAACATTTTATTTTTAAGCAAGTTTTTGTTAAATATTATTTATATCCAACTTTATAACTCGCTTATGGTTGGTCCCACAAGAAAAATGCAAATAACTATTTTGTAGGAAATGTTATCAGCTTTAATTTTGAAAGAAAGATAAAAATTGATAGGAGTAACTGTTTTCGAGATATGAGCAAGAAACCAAAACACTGTTACCTTAATTAAGCGTTTGCATATAAGCAAATTTAGTACTATTAGTATTATTATTATTAATGTTATTGTTATTAATATGACGATTAAAGACAACTTTGAAACCTTTAGTGACTTTTATGTCTTCTTCTTTTTCCTCTACTAAAGTGTTAGACACAATTAAATTAGTTTAATTTCAGTTTTTCAAACATTTTATTTTAAAGCAAATTTTTGTTAAATATTATTTATATCCAACTCTATAACTCGCTTATGGTTGATCCTACAAAAAAAATGCAAATATCTATTTTGTAGGAAATTTTATCAGCTTTAATTTTGACAGAAAGATAAAAATTGATAGGAGTAACTGTTTTCGAGATATAAGCAAAAAACCAATGTAAAAACTGTTACCGTTTCAGAACAAAAATGTAATTCAGTTTTCAATGTTTGAGACGAAGACGAAAATGCAGCATTTAAAAACGACTCTGAAGACTTCAGTGACTTTTATGTCACTTCCTTTTTCTTCTAATAAAGTATTGGACCCAATAAATTAAGTGTATTTTAAATCACAAGACATTTTCTGTTAAAGCACTTTTTTTTTAAATATTAATTATTTTCAATCATATATCTCGCTTATGGTTAGTCCTACATGAAAAATGCAAATAACTATTTTATAGGAAATTTTATCAGCTTGAATTTTAGTAAAAAGATAAAAATTGATAGGAGTAACTGTTTTCGAGATATAAGCAAGAAACCAAAACACTGTTACCTTAATTAAGCGTTTGCATATAAGCAAATTTAGTACAATTAGTATTATTATTATTAATGTTATTGTTATTAATATGACAACTAAAAACAACTCTGAAACCTTTAGTGACTTTTATGTCTTTTCCTTTTTCCTCTACTAAAGTGTTAGACACAATTAAATTAGTTTAATTTCAGTTTTTCAAACATTTTATTTTAAAGCAAATTTTTGTTAAAAATTATTTATATCCAACTCTATAACTCGCTTATGGTTGGTCCTACAAGAAAAATGCAAATAACTATTTTGTATGAAATTTTATCAGCTTTAATTTTGAAAGAAAGATAAAAATTGATAGGAGTAACTTTTTTCGAGATATAAGCAAAAAACCAATAAGAAAACTGTGACTGTTACTGAACAAAAATGTAATTCGGTTTTCAATATTTGAGACGAAGACGAAAATGCATCATTTACAAACGACTCTAAAAACTTCAGTGACATTTCTGTCACCTCCTTTTTCTTCTAATAAAGTATTGGACCCAATAAATTAAGTGTATTTTAAATCACAAGACATTTTCTGTTAAAGCACATTTTTTTTTAAATATCAATTATTTTCAAACTTATATCTCGCTTATAGTTAGTCCTACATGAAAAATGCAAATAACTATTTTGTAGGAAATTTTATCAGCTTTAATTTTAGTGAAAAGATAAAAATTGATAGGAGTAACTGTTTTCGAGATATAAGCAAGAAACCAAAAAACTGTTACCTTAATTAAGGGCTTGCATATAAGCAAATTTAGTACTAAAAACAACTCTGAAGACTTTGGTGACTTTTATGTCTTCTTCTTTTTCCTCTACTAAAGTGTTAGACACAATTAATTTAGTTTAATTTCGGTTTTTCAAACATTTTATTTTAAAACAAATTTTTGTTAAAGATTATTTATATCCAACTCTATAACTCGCTTACGGTTGGTCCTACAAAAAAAATGCGAATAACTATTTTGTAGAAAATTTTATCAGCTTTAATTTTGAAAGAAAGATAAAAATTGATAGGAGTAACTGTTTTCGAGATATAAGCAAAAAACCAATAAGAAAACTGTAACTGTTACTGAACAAAAATGTAATTCAGTTTTCAATGTTCGACTCTGAAGACTTCAGTGACTTTTATGTCTCCTCCTTTTTTTTTCTAATAAAGTATTGGACCCATTAAATTAAGTGTATTTTAAATCACAAGACATTTTCTGTTAAAGCACTTCTTTTTAAATATTAATTATTTTCAAACTTATATCTCGCTTATGGTTAGTCCTACAAGAAAAATGCAAATTAGTATTTTGTAGGAAATTTTATCAGCTTTAATTTTAGTAAAAAGTTAAAAATTGATAGGAGTAACTGTTTTCGAGATATAAGCAAGAAACCAAAAAACTGTTACCTTAATTAAGCGCTTGCATATAAGCAAATTTAATAATATTAGTATTATTAATATTAATGTTATTGTTATTAATATGACGACTAAAAACGACTCTCAAGACTTTGGTGACTTTTATGTCTTCTCGTTTTTCCTCTACTAAAGTGTTAGTCTTAATTTAGTTTAATTTCGGTTTTTCAAACATTTTATTTTAAAGCAAATTTTTGTTAAAGATTATTTATATCCAACTCTATAACTCGCTTATGGTTGGTCCTACAAAAAAATGCAAATAACTATTTTGTAGGAAATTTTATCAGCTTTAATTTTGAAAAAAAGATAAAAATTGATTGGAGTAACTGTTTTCGAGATATAAGCAAGAAACCAAAAAACTGTTACCTTAATTAAGCGTTTGCATATAAGCAAATTTAGTACTATTAGTATTATTATTATTAATGTTATTGTTATTAATATGACGACTAAAGACGACTCTGAAACATTTAGTGACTTTTATGTCTTCTCCTTTTTCCTCTACTAAAGTGTTAGACACAATTAATTTAGTTTAATTCCGGTTTTTCAAGCATTTTATTTTAAAGCAAATTTTTGTTAAATATTATTTATATCCAACTCTATAACTCGTTTATGCTTGGTCCTACAAGAAAAATGTGAATAACTATTTTGTTGGAAATTTTATCAGCTTTAATTTTGAAAGAAAGATAAAATTTGATAGGAGGAACTGTTTTCGAGATATAAGCAAAAAACCAATAAGAAAACTGTAACTGTTACTGAACAAAAATGAAATTCAGTTTTCAATGTTTGAGATTTAGACAAAAATGCAGCATTTAAAAACGACTCTGAAGACTTCAGTGACTTTTATGTCACCTCCTTTTTCTTCTAATAAAGTATTGGACCCAATAAATTAAGTGTATTTTAAATCACAAGACATTTTCTGTTAAAACACTTTTTTTTAATTATTAATTATTTTCAAACTTACATCTCGCTTATGGTTAGTTCTACATGAAAAATGCAAATAACTATTTTGTAGAAAATTTTATCACCTTTAATTTTGGTGAAAAAATAAAAATTGATAGGAGTAACTGTTTTCGAGAAATAAGCAAAAAACAAAAAAACTGTTACCTTAATTAAGCGCTTGCATATAAGCAAATTTAGTACTACTAGTATTGTTATTATAAATGTTATTGTTATTAATATGACGACTAAAGACAACTCTAAGACTTTAGTGACTTTTATGTCTCCTCCTTTTTCCTCTACTAAAGTGTTAGACGCAATTAATTTAGTTTAATTTCAGTTTTTCAAACATTTTATTTTAAAGCAAATTTTTGTTAAATATTAAAAACTATAAAATGGCTTAGATTGCCTAAAAACACAGATCACACATAATCTTTTGCATAGAAATGAGAAAACGCTCATTTAACACACAAAATAAGCTCCATTTTTCCTTATTAA
>NC_087396.1:3210000-3227500 GCF_031307605.1 Tribolium castaneum | reverse complement strand
ATCGAACAGACTAAAAACGTATTAATCTGGCATAAAAGAGCAATTTATGTATCACTTTGGATAAAGGCAGCTAATCCTATTCGTTTCATTGCTTAAAATAGACAAAATTGATAATAAATCTAACAAAAACGCTGTATTCTAGCACAAAATACTAATTACATTATAGTTTCGACGAGAATAGCTTATTTGGAATGATTCATGCTTCCAAACGAGTAAATTTTTATTAAACAGATGCCAAACATCATGTTTTGTCCTATAAAGACATTTTATATTGCAGTTTGTATTAAAACAAAATATTTTCGTTGATTCTTTGTTAGAAGCAGCAAACCTAACATTAAAGAATCTGAAAACTTTGTATTCGGACACAAACCACCGAATTTTGTATCAGTTTAGACAAAAACCGTTGATTTTCGACAATATTTTGCTTTGAACAAGAAAACTTATATCAAACTGACTAAAAACGTCTTATTTTAGCACAAAACAAAAGATTTGCGTTATAGTCTTAACGAGAGCTGTTAATTTCAAACGGTTCTATGCTTTGAAACGAGTAAACTTTCACTGTACAGAGGAAAAACATCTTATTTCGCCTTTTAAAAACGATTCATGCCACAGTTTGGATAAAAACCAATTATTTTCGTTAATTCATTGTTACAAACATAAACCTTACATCAAAGTAACTGAAAACCCCTTATTTAGGCACAGAAATTGGAATTACTTTTCAGTCTGGACAAAAACTGTTTACTTTAGACGATCCTTTGTTTTGAATACAAAAACTTACATTAAAAAGATTAAAAACGTCTTATTCTGGCTGAAAACTGCAAATTATATATTACTCTAGATAAAAGCAATTTATCCTGATTACTCCTTTACTTAGAATAGAGTAAACTTGTATAAAACTTAATAAAAACTTTAAATTTCGTCTCAAAGAAATAATTTACGTTATAGTTTTGACCAGCACTGTTTATTTCAAACGATTTTATGATTCGAAACTAATGAACTTTTATGGGGCAGATGCAAAACCACATATTACCATATAAAGCGTTGTTTTAAAGCAAATTATTACCTTTTGCAACAAGAAATTTCACGTCAAAGAAACTGAAAACTTCGTATCCATACATAAATATCGAATTACGTATCAGTTTAGGCAAATACAGCTTATTTTAAACGATTCCTTGCTATAAACAAGAAAAATTTTATGAAGCATATTGAAAACGTCTTATTCTCGAAAATAAGAGCAAATTATGTATCAGTTTTAACAAAAGCGGATTACTCTGTTTGATTCTATGCTTAGAGTAGAGTAAACTACTATAAAACGTAATGAAAACTCTATATTCAAGCTCAAAAGAACAAATTACGTTATAGTTTTGACTAAAAAAAAATATTTCGGACGATTACATACTTCGAAGTAAGCAAACTTTAATTGAACAAGTGCAAAAGCTAATACTTTGCTTTAAAATAACAATTTATGTGGTAAAATGGTATTTTGCATCTGTCCTATAAAAGTTTACTCGTTTCGCTTCATTGAATCATTCGAAATAAATTATTTTGACACAACAACAACGAAAATAATTTGTTTTTGTTTAAACTGTAACATAAGTCGCTTTTATAAAACGAACTAAGACGTTTGGCTTCTGTTTAGTGAAAGTTTTCTCGTTTGGGGGCATAAAATCGTTTGAAATTAAGAGTTCTGGTCAAAACTATAACGTAAATTATTTCTTTGTATCACTTTAAAGATTTGCGTTATAGTCTTGACGAGAACTGTTAATTTCAAACGATTCTATGCTTTGAAACCAGTATACTTTCACTGAACAGAGGCAAAACGTCTAATTTCGCTTTTAAAAAACGATTTATGTCACAGAAAATCAAATTACGTTTCAGTCTAGACACAAATTGCTTATTTTAGACGATTCTTTCTTTTGAACACGAAAACTTACATTAAAAAGATTAAAAACGTCTTATTCTGGCTCAAAACTGCAAATTATGTATTACTTTGGATAAAAGTAGTTTATCCCGATTACTCCTTTGCTTAGAATAGAGCAAACTTGTATAAAACTTAATGAAAACTTTAAATTTCGTCTCAAAGAAATAATTTACGTTATAGTTTTGACCAGAACTGTTAATTTCAAACGATTTTATGCCCCCAAACGAGAAAACTTTCACTAAACAGATGCCAAACGCCTTAGTTCGTTTTATAAAAACGACATGTTACAGTTTGAACAAAAAAATTATTTTCGTTGTTGTGTCAAAATAATTTATTTCGAATGATTCAATGGAGCCAAACGTGTAAACTTTTATAGGACAGATGCAAAATACCATATTACCACTTAAAT
This sequence comes from Tribolium castaneum, assembly GCF_031307605.1. NCBI lineage: Eukaryota > Metazoa > Arthropoda > Insecta > Coleoptera > Tenebrionidae > Tribolium > Tribolium castaneum. The sequence continues at coordinate 3,225,170 of NC_087396.1, read as the reverse complement.
CGTTATTTTAAAGCAAAGTATTAGCTTTTGCACTTGTTCAATTAAAGTTTGCTTACTTCGAAGTATGTAGTCGTCCGAAATAATTTTTTTTTGTCAAAACTATAACGTAATTTGTTCTTTTGAGCTTGAATATAGAGTTTTCATTACGTTTTATAGTAGTTTACTCTACTCTAAGCATAGAATCAAACAGAGTAATCCGCTTTTGTTAAAACTGATACATAATTTGCTCTTATTTTGGGAGAATAAGACATTTTCAATATGTTTGATAAAATTTTTCTTGTTTATAGCAAGGAATAGTTTAAAATAAGCTGTATTTGCCTAAACTGATACGTAATTCGATATTTGTGCATGGATACGATGTTTTCAGTTTCTTTGACGTGTGAAATTTCTTGTTGCAAAAGGTAATAATTTGCTTTAAAACAACGCTTTATATGGTAATATGTGGTTTTGCATCTGCCCCATAAAAGTTCATTAGTTTCGAATCATAAAATCGTTTGAAATAAACAGTGCTGGTCAAAACTATAACGTAAATTATTTCTTTGAGACGAAATTTAAAGTTTTCATTAAGTTTTATACAAGTTTACTCTATTCTAAGTAAAGGAGTAATCAGGATAAATTGCTTTTATCTAGAGTAATATATAATTTGCAGTTTTCAGCCAGAATAAGACGTTTTTAATCTTTTTAATGTAAGTTTTTGTATTCAAAACAAAGGATCGTCTAAAGTAAGCAGTTTTTGTCCAGACTGAAACGTAATTCCAATTTCTGTGCCTGAATAAGGGGTTTTCAGTTACTTTGATGTAAGGTTTCATGTTTGTAACAATGAATTAACGAAAATAATTGGTTTTTATCCAAACTGTGTCATGAATCGTTTTTAAAAGGCGAAATAAGGTGTTTTTCCTCTGTACAGTGAAAGTTTACTCGTTTCAAAGCATAGAACCGTTTGAAATTAACAGCTCTCGTTAAGACTATAACGCAAATCTTTTGTTTTGTACTAAAATAAGACGTTTTTAGTCAGTTTGATATAAGTTTTCTTGTTCAAAGCAAAATATTGTCGAAAATCAACCGTTTTTGTCTAAACTGATACAAAATTCGGTGGTTTGTGTCCGAATACAAAGTTTTCAGATTCTTTAATGTTAGGTTTGCTGCTTCTAACAAAGAATCAACGAAAATATTTTGTTTTAATACAAACTGCATTATAAAATGTCTTTATAGGACAAAACATGATGTTTGGCGTCTGTTTAATAAAAATTTACTCGTTTGGAAGCATAGAATCATTCCAAATAAGCTATTCTCGTCGAAACTATAATGTAATTAGTATTTTGTGCTAGAATACAGCGTTTTTGTTTGATTTATTAACAATTTTGTCTATTTTAAGCAATGAAACGAATAGGATTAGCTGCCTTTATCCAAAGTGATACATAAATTGCTCTTTTATGCCAGATTAATACGTTTTTAGTCTGTTCGATGTATATTTTCATGTTCAAAGCAAAAGATCGTCTAAAATAAGCCGTTTTTGTTTGAACTGATGAACAATTCAGACTGAGAGTCAACAAAAATAATTTGTTTTAATCCAAACTGATACTTTTTGACCCTATAAGAGTCCTATAAGAGTCCGAGATACGCCGTTCTCGTCAAGTCTATAACGTAATTCATTTTTTTGTGTCAGAATACGACGTTTTCTGTCTGTTTAATATAATTTTTTAATAATAATAATAATAATAACAATAATAACAATAATAATAATAATAATAATAATAATAATAATAGTAATAATAATAATAATAATAATAATAATAACAATAATAATAATAATAATAATAATAATAGTAATAATAATAATAATAATTATAATAATAATAGTAATAAAAGTAAGCTTAGTTTTCTAAGCAAAAATGAAGCTTATTTTGTGTGTTATATGAGCGTTTTCTCATTTCTATGCAAGAAATCATCTGTGATCTGTATTTTTAGGCAAGAAATTGTCTAAAATTAATAACTCATTTTAAAACTGGTATAAAAACATTTACTATACAAAAGTTAATAATAATAATAATAATAATAATAATAATAGTAATAAAAGAAATAATAATAATAATAATAATAATAATAATAATAATAATAGTAATAATAATAATAATAATAATAATAATAATAATAATAATAATAATAATGATAATAATACTTATAATAATGAATTTCTTTGTAAATTAAAGCTTAGTTTTTCTAAGCAAAAATGATGCTTATTTTGTGTTATCTGAGCGTTTTCTCATTTCTATGCAAGAGATCATCTGTGATCTGTTTTTTTAGGCAAGAAATTGTCTAAAATTAATAACTCATTTTAAAACTGGTATAAAAACATTTACTATACAAAAGTTATAATCGGTTTTTAATAATAATAATATTAATAATAATAATAATAATAATAATAATAATAATAATAAAAATAATAGTAATAATAATAATAATAATAAAAATAATAATAATAGTAGTAATAAAAATAAGCTTAGTTTTCTAAGCCAAAATGAAGCTTATTTTGTGTTATATGAGCTTTTCTCATTTCTATGCAAAAGATCATGTGTGATCTGTGTTTTTAGGCAATCTAAGCCATTTGATAGTTTTTAGGCAAGAAATTGGCTAAAATTAATAACTCATTTTAAAACTGGTATAAAAACATTTACTATACAAAAGTTAATAATAATAATAATAATAATAATAATAATAATACTAATAATAATAATAATAATAATAATAATAATAATAATAATAATAATAATAATAATAATAATAATAATAGTAATAGTAACAAAAGTAATAATAATAATAATACTTTTAATAAGGAAAAATGGAGCTTATTTTGTGTGTTACATGAGCGTTTTCTCATTTCTATGCATAAGCCATTTAATAGTTTTTAATATTTAACAAAAATTTGCATTAAAATAAAATGTTTGAAAAACTGAAATTAAACTAAATTAAGTGTGTCTAACAATTTAGTAGAGAAGAAAGGAGGAGACATAAAAGTCACTAAAGTCTTAGAGTTGTCTTTAGTCGTCATATTAATAACAATAACATTTATAATAACAATACTAGTAGTACTAAATTTGCTTATATGCAAGCGCTTAATTAAGGTAACAGTTTTTTTGTTTTTTGCTTATATCTCGAAAACAGTTACTCCTATCAATTTTTACTTTTTCACCAAAATTAAGGTGATAAAATTTCCTACAAAATAGTTATTTGCATTTTTCATGTAGAACTAACCATAAGCGAGATATAAGTTTGAAAATAATTAATAATTAAAAAAAAGTGTTTTAACAGAAAATGTCTTGTGATTTATAAAATACACTTAATTTATTGGGTCCAATACTGTATTAGAAGAAAAAGGAGGTGACATAAAAGTCACTGAAGTCTTCAGAGTCGTTTTTAAATGCTGCATTTTTGTCTTCGTCTCAAACATTGAAAACTGAATTACATTTTTGTTCAGTAACAGTTACAGTTTTCTTATTGGTTTTTTGCTTATATCTCGAAAACAGTTACTCCTATCAAATTTTATCCTTCTTTCAAAATTAAAGCTGATAAAATTTCCAACAAAATAGTTATTTACATTTTTCTTGTAGGACCAAGCATAAACGAGTTATAGAGTTGGATATAAATAATATTTAACAAAAATTTGCTTTAAAATAAAATGCTTGAAAAACTTGAATTAAACTAAATTAATTGTGTCTAACACTTTAGTAGAGGAAAAAGGAGAAGACATAAAAGTCACTAAATGTTTCAGAGTCGTCTTTAGTCGTCATATTAATAACAATAACATTAATAATAATAATACTAATAGTACTAAATTTGCTTATATGCAAACGCTTAATTAAGGTAACAGTTTTTTGGTTTTTTGCTTATATCTCGAAAACAGTTACTCCAATCAATTTTTACTTTTTTACTAAAATTAAAGGTGATAAAATTTCCTACAAAATAGTTATTTGCATTTTTCATGTAGAACTAACCATAAGCGAGATATAAGTTTGAAAATAATTAATAATTAAAAAAAAGTGTTTTAACAGAAAATGTCTTGTGATTTAAAATACACTTAATTTATTGGGTTCAATACTTTATTAGAAGAAAAAGGAGGTGACATAAAAGTCACTGAAGTCTTCAGAGTCGTTTTTAAATGCTGCATTTTTGTCTTCGTCTCAAACATTGAAAACTGAATTACATTTTTGTTCAGTAACAGTTACAGTTTTCTTATTGGTTTTTTGCTTATATCTCGAAAACAGTTACTCCTATCAAATTTTATCTTTCTTTCAAAATTAAAGCTGATAAAATTTCCAACAAAATAGTTATTTACATTTTTCTTGTAGGACCAAGCATAAACGAGTTATAGAGTTGGATATAAATAATATTTAACATAAATTTGCTTTAAAATAAAATGCTTGAAAAACCCGAATTAAACTAAATTAATTGTGTCTAACACTTTAGTAGAGGAAAAAGGAGAAGACATAAAAGTCACTAAATGTTTCAGAGTCGTCTTTAGTCGTCATATTAATAACAATAACATTAATAATAATAATACTAATAGTACTAAATTTGCTTATATGCAAACGCTTAATTAAGGTAACAGTTTTTTGGTTTCTTGCTTATATCTCGAAAACAGTTACTCCTATCAATTTTTATCTTTTTTTCAAAATTAAAGCTGATAAAATTTCCTACAAAATAGTTATTTGCATTTTTTTGTAGGACCAACCATAAGCGAGTTATAGAGTTGGATATAAATAATCTTTAACAAAAATTTGCTTTAAAATAAAATGTTTGAAAAACCGAAATTAAACTAAATTAAGACTAACACTTTAGTAGAGGAAAAAGGAGAAGACATAAAAGTCACCAAAGTCTTAAGAGTCGTTTTTAGTCGTCACATTAATAACAATAACATTAATATTAATAATACTAATATTACTAAATTTGCTTATATGCAAGCGCTTTATTAAGGTAACAGTTTTTTGGTTTTTTGCTTATATCTCGAAAACTGTTACTCCTATCAAATTTTATCTTTCTTTCAAAATTAAAGCTGATAAAATTTCCAACAAAATCGTTATTTGCATTTTTCTTGTAGGACCAACCATAAGCGAGTTATAGAGTTGGATATAAATAATCTTTAACAAAAATTTGCTTTAAAATAAAATGTTTGAAAAACCGATATTAAACTAAATTAATTGGGTCTAACACTTTAGTAGAGGAAAAACGAGAAAACATAAAGTCACCAAAATCTTCAGAGTTGTTTTTAGTACTAAATCAGCTTATATGCAAGCGCTTAATTAAGGTAACAGTTTTTTGGTTTCTTGCTTATATCTCGAAAACAGTTACTCCTATCAATTTTTATCTTTTTACTAAAATTAAAGCTGATAAAATTTCCTACAAAATAGTAATTTGCATTTTTCATGTAGGACTAACCATAAGCGAGATATAAGTTTGAAAATAACTAATATTTAAAAAAAAGTGCTTTAACAGAAAATGTCTTGTGATTTAAAATACACTTAATTTATTGGGTCCAATACTTTATTAGAAGAAAAAGGAGGTGACATAAAAGTCACTGAAGTCTTCAGAGTCGATTTTATATGCTGCATTTTCGTCTTCGTCTCAAACATTGAAAAATGAATTACATTTTTGTTCAGTAACAGTTACAGTTTTCTTATTGGTTTTTTGCTTATATCTCGAAAACTGTTACTCCTATCAATTTTTATCTTTATTTCAAAATTAAAGCTGATAAAATTTCCTACAAAATCGTTATTTGCATTTTTCATGTAGGACCAACCATAAGCGAGTTATAGAGTTGGATATAAATAATATTTAACAAAAATTTGCTTTAAAATAAAATGTTTGAAAAACTGAAATTAAACTAATTTAATTGGGTCTAACACTTTAGTAGAGGAAAAAGAAAAAGACATAAAAGTCACTAAAGGTTTCAGAGTCGTCTTTAGTCGTCATATTAATAACAATAACATTAATAATAATAATACTAATAGTAATAAATTTGCTTATATGCAAACGCTTAATTAAGGTAACAGTGTTTTGGTTTCTAGCTTATATCTCGAAAACAGTTACTCCTATCAATTTTTATCTTATTACTAAAATTAAAGCTGATAAAATTTCCTACAAAATAGTTATTTGCATTTCTTTTGTAAAACTAACCATAAGCGAGTTATAGAGTTGGAAATAAATAATCTTCAACAAAAATTTGCTTTAAAATAAAATGTTTGAAAAACCGAAATTAAACTAAATTAATTGAGTCTAACACTTTAGTATAGGAGAAAGAGAAGACATAAAAGTCACCAAAGTCTTCAGAGTCGTTTTTAGTCGTCATTTTAATAACAATAACATTAATAATAATAATACTAATAGTACTAAATTTGCTTATATGCAAGCGCTTTATTAAGGTAACAGTTTTTTGGTTTCTTGCTTATTTCTCGAAAACAGTTACTCCTATCAATTTTTATCTTTTTACTAAAATTAAAGCTGATAAAATTTCCTACAAAATAGTTATTTGCATTTTTCTTGTAGGAAAAAGCATAAGCGAGTTATAGAGATGCATATAAATAATATTTAACAAAAATTTGCTTTAAAATAAAATGTTTGAAATACTGAAATTAAACTAAATTAATTGTGTCTAACACTTTAGTAGAGAAAAAAGAAGAAGACATAAAAGTCACTAAAGGTTTCAGAGTCGTCTTTAATCGTCATATTATTAACAATAACATTAATAATAATAATACTAATAGTACTAAATTTGCTTATATGCAAACGCTTAATTAAGTTAACAGTTTTTTGGTTTCTTGCTTATATCTCGAAAACAGTTACTCCTATCAATTTTTATCTTTTACTAAAATTAAAGCTGATAAAATTTCCTACAAAATAGTAATTTGCATTTTTCATGTAGGACTAACCATAAGCGAGATATAAGTTTGAAAATAACTAATATTTAAAAAAAAGTGCTTTAACAGAAAATGTCTTGTGATTTAAAATACACTTAATTTATTGGGTCCAATACTTTATTAGAAGAAAAAGGAGGTGACATAAAAGTCACTGAAGTCTTCAGAGTCGATTTTAAATGCTGCATTTTCGTCTTCGTCTCAAACATTGAAAACTGAATTACATTTTTGTTCAGTAACAGTTACAGTTTTCTTATTGGTTTTTTGCTTATATCTTGAAAACTGTTACTCCTATCAATTTTTATCTTTCTTTCAAAATTAAAGCTGATAAAATTTCCTACAAAATCGTTATTAGCATTTTTCTTGTAGGACCAACCATAAGCGAGTTATAGAGTTGGATATAAATAATCTTTAACAAAAATTTGCTTTAAAATAAAATGTTTGAAAAACCGAAATTAAACTAAATTAATTGGGTCTAACACTTTAGTAGAGGAAAAAGGAGAAAACATAAAGTCACCAAAGTCTTCAGAGTTGATTTTAGTACTAAATTTGCTTATATGCAAGCGCTTAATTAAGGTAACAGTTTTTTGGTTTCTTGCTTATATCTCAGAAACAGTTACCCCTATCAATTTTTATCTTTTTACTAAAATTAAAGCTGATAAAATTTCCTACAAAATAGTAATTTGCATTTTTCATGTAGGACTAACCATAAGCGAGATATAAGTTTGAAAATAATTAATATTTAAAAAAAAAGTGTTTTAACAGAAAATGTCTTGGGATTTAAAATACACTTAATTTATTGGGTCCAATAGTTTATTAGAAGAAAAAGGAGGTAACATAAAAGTCACTGAAGTCTTCAGAGTCGATTTTAAATGCTGCATTTTCGTCTTCGTCTCAAACATTGAAAACTGAATTACATTTTTGTTCAGTAACAGTTACAGTTTTCTTATTGGTTTTTTGCTTATATCTCGAAAATTGTTACTCCTATCAATGTTTATCTTTATTTCAAAATTAAAGCCGATAAAATTTCCTACAAAATCGTTATTTGCATTTTTCATGTGGGACCAACCATAAGCGAGTTATAGAGTTGGATATAAATAATATTTAACAAAAATTTGCTTTAAAATAAAATGTTTGAAAAACTGAAATTAAACTAATTTAATTGTGTCTAACACTTTAGTAGAGGAAAAAGAAAAAGACATAAAAGTCACTAAAGGTTTCAGAGTCGTCTTTAGTCGTCATATTAATAACAATAACATTAATGATAATAATGCTAATAGTACTAAATTTGCTCATATGCAAACGCTTAATTAAGGTAACAGTGTTTTGGTTTCTTGCTTATATCTCGAAAACAGTTACTCCTATCAATTTTTATCTTTTTACTAAAATTAAAGCTGATAAAATTTCCTACAAAATAGTTATTTGCATTTCTTTTGTAAGACCAACCATAAGCGAGTTATAGAGTTGGATATAAAATATCTTCAACAAAAATTTGCTTTAAAATAAAATGTTTGAAAAACCGAAATTAAACTAAATTAATTGAGTCTAACCCTTTAGTATAGGAAAAAGGAGAAGACATAAAAGTCACCAAAGTTTTGAGAGTCGTTTTTAGTCGTCATATTAATAACAATAACATTAATAATAATAATACTAATAGTACTAAATTTGCTTATATGCAAGCGCTTTATTAAGGTAACAGTTTTTTGGTTTCTTGCTTATATCTCGAAAACAGTTACTCCTATCAATTTTTATCTTTTTACTAAAATTAAAGCTGATAAAATTTCCTACAAAATAGTTATTTGCATTATTCTTGAAGGACCAAGCATAAGCGAGTTATAGAGATGGATATAAATAATATTTAACAAAAATTTGCTTTAAAATAAAATGTTTGAAATACTGAAATTAAACTAAATTAATTGTGTCTAACACTTTAGTAGAGGAAAAAGAAGAAGACATAAAAGTCACTAAAGGTTTCAGAGTCGTCTTTAATCGTCATATTAATAACAATAACATTAATAATAATAATACTAATAGTACTAAATTTGCTTATATGCAAACGCTTAATTAAGTTAACAGTTTTTTGGTTTCTTGCTTATATCTCGAAAACAGTTACTCCTATAAATTTTTATCTTTTTACTAAAATTAAAGCTGATAAAATTTCCTACAAAATAGTAATTTGCATTTTTTATGTAGGACCAACCATAAGCGAGATATAAGTTTGAAAATAACTAATATTTAAAAAAAAGTGCTTTAACAGAAAATGTCTTGTGATTTAAAATACACTTAATTTATTGGGTCCAATACTTTATTAGAAGAAAAAGGAGGTGACATAAAAGTCACTGAAGTCTTCAGAGTCGATTTTAAATGCTGCATTTTCGTCTTCGTCTCAAACATTGAAAACTGAATTACATTTTTGTTCAGTAACAGTTACAGTTTTCTTATTGGTTTTTTGCTTATATCTCGAAAACGGTTACTCCTATCAATTTTTATCTTTCTTTCAAAATTAAAGCTGATAAAATTTCCTACAAAATCGTTATTTGCATTTTTCTTGTAGGACCAACCATAAGCGAGTTATAGAGTTGGATATAAATAATCTTTAACAAAAATTTGCTTTAAAATAAAATGTTTGAAAAACCGATATTAAACTAAATTAATTGGGTCTTACACTTTAGTAGAGGAAAAAGAAGACATAAAGTCACCAAAGTCTTCAGAGTTGTTTTTAGTACTAAATTTGCTTATATGCAAGCGCTTAATTAACGTAACAGTTTTTTGGTTTCTTGCTTATATCTCGAAAACAGTTACTCCTATCAATTTTTATCTTTCTACTAAAATTAAAGCTGATAAAATTTCCTACAAAATAGTAATTTGCATTTTTCATGTAGGACTAACCATAAGCGAGATATAAGTTTGAAAATAATTAATATTTGAAAAAAAAGTGTTTTAACAGAAAATGTTGGTTTTTTGCTTATATCTCGAAAACTGTTACTATAAGCAAAAAACCAATAAGAAAACTGTAACTGTTACTGAACAAAAATGTAATTCAGTTTTCAATGTTTGAGACGAAGACAAAAATGCAGCATTTAAAAACGACTCTGAAGACTTCAGTGACTTTTATGTTACCTCCTTTTTCTTCTAATAAAGTATTGGACCCAATATCTCGCTTATGGTTAGTTCTACATGAAAAATGCAAATAACTATTTTGTAGGAAATTTTATCACCTTTAATTTTGGTGAAAAAGTAAAAATTGTTAGGAGTACCTGTTTTCGAGATATAAGCAAAAAACAAAAAAACTGTTACCTTAAGTAAGCGCTTGCATATAAGCAAATTTAGTACTACTAGTATTGTTATTATAAATGTTATTGTTATTAATATGACGACTAAAGACAACTTTAAGACTTTAGTGACTTTTATGTCTCCTCCTTTTTCCTCTACTAAAGTGTTAGACACAATTAATTTAGTTTAATTTCAGTTTTTCAAACATTTTATTTTAAAGCAAATTTTTGTTAAATATTAAAAACTATAAAATGGGTTAGATTGCCTAAAAACACAGATCACACATGATCTTTTGCATAGAAATGAGAAAACGCTCATGTAACACACAAAATAAGCTCCATTTTTCCTTATTAAAAGTATTATTATTATTATTACTTATGATACTATTACTATTATTATTATTATTATTATTATTATTATTATTATTATTATTATTATTATTATTATTACTATTATTATTATTATTATTATTATTATTATTATTATTAATTTTATTATTATTAAAAACTGATTATAACTTTTGTATAGTAAATGTTTTTATACCAGTTTTAAAATGAGATATTAATTTTAGACAATTTGTTGCCTAAAAACACAGATCACAGATGATTTCTTGCATAGAAATGAGAAAACGCTCATATAACACGCAAAATAAGCTTCATTTTTGCTTAGAAAATTAAGCTTACTTTTATTACTATTATTATTTTCATTATTATTATTATTAATATTATTATTATTATTACTATTATTATTATTATTATTATTATTATTATTATTATTATTATTATTATTATTGTTATTATTATTATTATTAAAAACTTATATTAAACAGACAGAAAACGTCGTATTCTGACACAAAAAAACGAATTACGTTATAGACTTGACGAGATCGGCGTATCTCGGACTCTTATAGGACTCTTATAGGGTCAAAAAGTATCAGTTTGGATTAAAACAAATTATTTTTGTTGAGTCTCAGTCTGAATTGTTTATTAGTTCAAACAAAAACGGCTTATTTTAGACGATCTTTTGCTTTGAACAAGAAAACTTACATAGAACAGATTAAAAACGTATTAATCTGGCATAAAAGAGCAATTTATGTATCACTTCGGATAAAGGCAGCTAATCCTATTCGTTTTATTGCTTAAAATAGACAAAATTGTTAATAAATCTAACAAAAACGCTGTATTCTAGCACAAAATACTAATTACATTATAGTTTCGACGAGAATAGCTTATTTGGAATGATTCTATGCTTCCAAACGAGTAAATTTTTATTAAACAGATGCCAAACATCATGTTTTGTCCTATAAAGACATTTTATATTGCAGTTTGTATTAAAACAAAATATTTTCGTTGATTCTTTGTTAGAAGCAGCAAACCTAACATTAAAGAATCTGAAAACTTTGTATTCGGACACAAACCACCGAATTTTGTATCAGTTTAGACAAAAACGGTTGATTTTCGACAATATTTTGCTTTGAACAAGAAAACTTATATCAAACTGACTAAAAACGTCTTATTTTAGCACAAAACAAAAGATTTGCGTTATAGTCTTAACGAGAGCTGTTAATTTCAAACGGTTCTATGCTTTGAAACGAGTAAACTTTCACTGTACAGAGGAAAAACATCTTATTTCGCCTTTTAAAAACGATTCATGCCACAGTTTGGATAAAAACCAATTATTTTCGTTAATTCATTGTTACAAACATGAAACCTTACATCAAAGTAACTGAAAACCCCTTATTCAGGCACAGAAATTCGAATTACGTTTCAGTCTGAACAAAAACTGCTTACTTTAGACGATCCTTTGATTTGAATACAAAAACTTAAATTAAAAAGATTAAAAACGTCTTATTCTGGCTGAAAACTGCAAATTATATATTACTCTAGATAAAAGCAATTTATCCTGATTACTCCTTTACTTAGAATAGAGTAAACTTGTATAAAACTTAATAAAAACTTTAAATTTCGTCTCAAAGAAATAATTTACGTTATAGTTTTGACCAGCACTGTTTATTTCAAACGATTTTATGATTCGAAACTAATGAACTTTTATGGGGCAGATGCAAAACCACATATTACAATATAAAGCGTTGTTTTAAAGCAAATTATTACTTTTTGCAACAAGAAATTTCACGTCAAAGAAACTGAAAACATCGTATCCATGCACAAATATCGAATTACGTATCAGTTTAGGCAAATACAGCTTATTTTAAACGATTCCTTGCTATAAACAAGAAAAATTTTATCAAACATATTGAAAATGTCTTATTCTCGAAAATAAGAGCAAATTATGTATCAGTTTTAACAAAAGCGGATTACTCTGTTTGATTCTATGCTTAGAGTAGAGTAAACTACTATAAAACGTAATGAAAACTCTATATTCAAGCTCAAAAGAACAAATTACGTTATAGTTTTGACAAAAAAAAATTATTTCGGACGACTACATATTTCGAAGTAAGCAAACTTTAATTGAACAAGTGCAAAAGCTAATACTTTGCTTTAAAATAACGATTTATGTGGTAATATGGTATTTTGCATCTGTCCTATAAAAGTTTACTCGTTTCGCTCCATTGAATCATTCGAAATAAATTATTTTGACACAACAACGAAAATAATTTTTTTGTTTAAACTGTAACATGTCGTTTTAATTAAACGAACTAAGACGTTTGGCATCTGTTTAGTGAAAGTTTTCTCGTTTGGGGGCATAAAATCGTTTGAAATTAACAGTTCTGGTCAAAACTATAACGTAAATTATTTCTTTGAGACGAAATTTAAAGTTTTCATTAAGTTTTATACAAGTTTGCTCTATTCTAAGCAAAGGAGTAATCAGGATAAACTGCTTTTATCCAAAGTAATACATAATTTGCAGTTTTGAGCCAGAATAAGACGTTTTTAATCTTTTTAATGTAAGTTTTCGTGTTCAAAAGAAAGAATCGTCTAAAATAAGCAATTTGTGTCCAGACTGAAACGTAATTTGATTTTCTGGGCCTGAATAAGAGGTTTTCAGTTTCTTTGATGTAAGGTTTCTTGTTTGTAACAATGAATAATCGAAAATCATTGGTTTTAATCCAAACTGTGACATAAATCGTTTTTTAAAGGCGAAATTAGACGTTTTGCCTCTGTTCAGTGAAAGTATACTGGTTTCAAAGCATAGAATCGTTTGAAATTAACAGTTCTCGTCAAGACTATAACGCAAATCTTTAAAGTGATACAAAGAAATAATTTACGTAATAGTTTTGACCAGAACTGTTAATTTCAAACGATTTTATGCCCCCAAACGAGAAAACTTTCACTAAGCAGATGCCAAACGTCTTAGTTCGTTTTATAAAAGCGACTTATGTTACAGTTTAAACAAAAACAAATTATTTGTGTTGTTGTTGTGTCAAAATAATTTATTTCTAATGATTCAATGGAGCGAAACGGGTAAACTTTTATAGGACAGATGCAAAATACCATATTACCACATAAATCATTATTTTAAAGCAAAGTATTAGCTTTTGCACATGTTCAATTAAAGTTTGCTTACTTCGAAGTATGTAATCGTCCGAAATATTTTTTTTTGTCAAAACTATAACGTAATTTGTTCTTTTGAGCTTGAATATAGAGTTTTCATTACGTTTTATAGTAGTTTACTCTACTCTAAGCATAGAATCAAACAGAGTAATCCGCTTTTGTTAAAACTGATACATAATTTGCTCTTATTTTCAAGAATAAGACGTTTTCAATATGCTTGATAAAATTTTTCTTGTTTATAGCAAGGAATCGTTTAAAATAAGCTGTATTTGCCTAAACTGATACGTAATTAGATATTTATGTATTGATACGAAGTTTTCAGTTTTTTTGACGTGAAATTTCTTGTTGCAAAAGGTAATACTTTGCTTTAAAACAACGCTTTATATGGTAATATGTGGTTTTGCATCTGCCCCATAAAAGTTCATTAGTTTCGAATCATAATTTCGTTTGAAATAAACAGTGCTGGTCAAAACTATAACGTAAATTATTTCTTTGAGACGAAATATAAAGTTTTCATTAAGTTTTATACAAGTTTATTCTAAGTAAAGGAGTAATCAGGATAAATTGCTTTTATCTAGAGTAATATATAATTTGCAGTTTTCAGCCAGAATAAGACGTTTTTAATCTTTTTAATGTAAGTTTTCGTGTTCAAAACAAAGGATCGTCTAAAATAAGCAGTTTTTGTCCAGACTGAAACGTAATTCGAATTTTTGTGCCTAAATAAGGGGTTTTCAGTTTCTTTGATGTAAGGTTTCTTGTTTGTAACAATGAATTAACAAAAATAATTGGTTTTTATCCAAACTGTGGCATGAATCAGCTTTAAGACTATAACGCAAATCTTTTGTTTTGTGCTAAAATAAGACGTTTTTAGTCAGTTTGATATAAGCTTTCTTGTTCAAAGCAAAATATTGTCGAAAATCAACCGTTTTTGTCTAAACTGAAACAAAATTCGGTGGTTTGTGTCCGAATACAAAGTTTTCAGATTCTTTAATGTTAGGTTTGCTGCTTCTAACAAAGAATCAACGAAAATATTTTGTTTAAATACAAACTGCAATATAAAATGTCTTTATAGGACAAAACATGATGTTTGGCATCTGTTTATTAAAAATTTACTCGTTTGGAAGCATAGAATCATTCCAAATAAGCTATTCTCGTCGAAACTATAATGTAATTAGTATTTTGTGCTAGAATACAGCGTTTTTGTTAGATTTATTAACAATTTTGTCTATTTTAAGCAATGAAACGAATAGGATTAGCTGCCTTTATCCAAAGTGATACATAAATTGCTCTTTTATGCCAGATTAATACGTTTTTAGTCTGTTCGATGTAAGTTTTCTTGTTCAAAGCAAAAGATCGTCTAAAGTAAGCCGTTTTTGTTTGAACTGATAAACAATTCAGACTGAGAGTCAACAAAAATAATTTGTGTTAATCCAAACTGATAATTTTTGACCCTATAAGAGTCCTATAAGAGTCCGAG
>NC_087396.1:3200000-3207500 GCF_031307605.1 Tribolium castaneum | reverse complement strand
TTCTGTCTGTTTAATATAAATTTTTAATAATAATAATAATAATAATAATAATAATAATAATAATATTAATAATAATAATAATAATAATAATAATAATAATAATAATAATAATAATAATAATAACAATAATAATAATAATAATAATAATAATAGTAATAGTAACAAAAGTAATAATAATAATAATACTAATAGTACTAAATTTGCTTATATGCAAACGCTTAATTAACGTAACATTTTTTTGGTTTCTTGCTTATATCTCGAAAACAGTTACTCCTATCAATTTTTAACTTTTTTTCAAAATTAAAGCTGATAAAATTTCCTACAAAATAGTTATTTGCATTTTTTTGTAGGACCAACCATAAGCGAGTTATAGAGTTGGATATAAATAATATTTAACAAAAATTTACTTTAAAATAAAATGTTTGAAAAACCGAAATTAAACTAAATTAATTGAGTCTAACACTTTAGTAGTGGAAAAAGAAAAAGACATAAAAGTCACTAAAGGTTTCAGAGTTGTCTTTAGTTGTCATATTAATAACAATAACATTAATAATAATAATACTAATAGTACTAAATTTGCTTATATGCAAACGCTTAATTAAGGTAACAGTGTTTTGGTTTCTTGCTTATATCTCGAAAACAGTTACTCCTATCAATTTTTATCTGTTTACTAAAATTCAAGCTGATAAAATTTCCTACAAAATAGTTATTTGCATTTTTCATGTAGGACTAACCATAAGCGAGATATATGATTGAAAATAATTAATATTTAAAAAAAAAGTGCTTTAACAGAAAATGTCTTGTGATTTAAAATACACTTAATTTATTGGGTCCAATACTTTATTAGAAGAAAAAGGAAGTGACATAAAAGTCACTGAAGTCTTCAGAGTCGATTTTAAATGCTGCAGTTTCGTCTTCGTCTCAAACATTGAAAACCGAATTACATTTTTGTTCAGTAACAGTCACAGTTTTCTTATTGGTTTTTTGCTTATATCTCGAAAACAGTTACTCCTATCAATTTTTATCTTTCTTTCAAAATTAAAGCTGATAAAATTTCCTACAAAATAGTTATTTGCATTTTTCTTGTAGGACCAACCATAAGCGAGTTATAAAGTTGGATATAAATAATATTTAACAAAAACTTGCTTAAAAATTAAATGTGTGAAATACTGAAATTAAACTAAATTAATTGTGTCTAACACTTTAGTAGAGAAAAAAGAAAAAGACATAAAAGTCACCAAAGTCTTCAGAATCGTTTTTAGTCGTCATATTAATAACAATAACATTAATAATAATAATACTAATAGTACTAAATTTGTTTACATGCAAACGCCTAATTCAGGTATCAATTTTTTGGTTTCTTGCTTATATCTCGAAAACAGTTACTCCTATCAATTTTTATCTTTTCACTAAAATTAAAACTGATAAAATTTCCTACAAAATAGTTAATTGCATTTTTAATGTAGGACTAACCATAAGCGAGATATAAGTTTGAAAATAATTAAAATTTAAAAAAAAGTGCTTCAACAGAAAATGTCTTGTGATTTAAAATACACTTAATTTATTGGGTCCAATACTTTATTAGAAGAAAAAAGAGGTGACAGAAAGGTCACTGAAGTCTTTAGAGTCGTTTGTAAATGCTGCATTTTCGTCTTCGTCTCAAACATTGAAAACTGATTTACATTTTTGTTCAGTAACTGTTACAGTTTTCTTATTGGTTTTTTGCTTATATCTCGAAAACAGTTACTCCTATCAATTTTTATCTTTCTTTTAAAATTAAAGCTGATAAAATTTCCTACAAAATAGTTATTTGCATTTTTCTTGTAGGACCAACCATAAGCGAGTTATAAAGTTGGATATAAATAATATTTAACAAAAACTTGCTTAAAAATTAAATGTTTGAAATACTGAAATTAAACTAAATTAATTGTGTCTAACACTTTAGTAAAGAAAAAAGAAAAAGACATAAAAGTCACCAAAGTCTTCAGAATCGTTTTTAGTCGTCATATTAATAACAATAACATTAATAATAATAATACTAATAGTACTAAATTTGCTTACATGCAAACGCTTAATTCAGGTAACAATTTTTTGGTTTCTTGCTTATATCTCGAAAACAGTTACTCCTATCAATTTTTATCTTTTTACTAAAATTAAAGCTGATAAAATTTCCTACAAAATAGTTAATTGCATTTTTAATGTAGGACTAACCATAAGCGAGATATAAGTTTGAAAATAATTAAAATTTAAAAAAAAGTGCTTCAACAGAAAATGTCTTGTGATTTAAAATACACTTAATTTATTGGGTCCAATACTTTATTAGAAGAAAAAAGAGGTGACAGAAAGGTCACTGAAGTCTTCAGAGTCAATTTTAAATGCTGCATTTTCGTCTTCGTCTCAAACATTGAATACTGAATTACATTTTTGTTCTGAAACGGTAACAGTTTTTACTTTGGTTTTTTGCTTATATCTCGAAAACAGTTACTCCTATCAATTTTTATCTTTCTTTCAAAATTAAAGCTGATAACATTTCCTACAAAATAGTTATTTGCATTTTTCTTGTAGGACCAACCATAAGCGAGTTATAAAGTTGGATATAAATAATATTTAACAAAAACTTGCTTAAAAATAAAATGTTTGAAATACTGAAATTACACTAAATTAATTGTGTCTAACACTTTAGTAGAGAAAAAAGAAAAAGACATAAAAGTTACCAAAGTCTTCAGAATCGTTTTTAGTCGTCATATTAATAACAATAACATTAATAATAATAATACTAATAGTACTAAATTTGCTTATATGCAAACGCTTAATTAAGGTAACAGTGTTTTGGTTTCTTGCTCATATCTCGAAAACAGTTACTCCTATCAATTTTTATCTTTTTACTAAAATTCAAGCTGATAAAATTTCCTACAAAATAGTTATTTGCATTTTTCTTGTAGGACCAACCATAAGCGAGTTATAAAGTTGGATATAAATAATATTTAACAAAAACTTGCTTAAAAATTAAATGTTTGAAATACTGAAATTAAACTAAATTAATTGTGTCTAACACTTTAGTAGAGAAAAAAGAAAAAGACATAAAAGTTACCAAAGTCTTCAGAATCGTTTTTAGTCGTCATATTAATAACAATAACATTAATAATAATAATACTAATAATAATACTAATAGTATTATAAAATAAAAGTTACCAAAGTCTTCAGAATCGTTTTTAGTCGTCATATTAATAACAATAACATTAATAATAATAATACTAATAGTATTATTATTAGTATTATTATTATTAATGTTATTGTTATTAATATGACGACTAAAAACGATTCTGAAGACTTTGGTAACTTTTATGTCTTTTTCTTTTTTCTCTACTAAAGTGTTAGACACAATTAATTTAGTTTAATTTCAGTATTTCAAACATTTAATTTTTAAGCAAGTTTTTGTTAAATATTATTTATATCCAACTTTATAACTCGCTGATGGTTGGTCCTACAAGAAAAATGCAAATAACTATTTTGTAGGAAATTTTATCAGCTTTATTTTGAAAAAAAGATAAAAACTAATAGGAGTAATTGTTTTCGAGATATAAGCAAAAAACCAAAGTGAAAACTGTTACCGTTTCAGAACAAAAATGTAATTCAGTTTTCAATGTTTGAGACGAAGATGAAAATGCAGCATTTACAATCGACTCTGAAGACTTCAGTGACTTATATGTCACTCCCTTTTTCTTCTAATAAAGTATTGGACATAATAAATTAAGTGTATTTTAAATCACAAGACATTTTCTGTTAAAGCACTTTTTTTTTAAATATTAATTATTTTCCAACTTATATCTCGCTTATGGTTAGTCCTACATGAAAAATGCAAATAACTATTTTGTAGGAAATTTTATCAGCTTGAATTTTAGTAAAAAGATAAAAATTGATAGGAGTAACTGTTTTCGAGATATAAGCAAGAAACCAAAACACTGTTACCTTAATTAAGCGTTTGCATATAAGCAAATTTAGTACTATTAGTATTATTATTATTAATGTTATTGTTATTAATATGACAACTAAAGACAACTCTGAAACCTTTAGTGACTTTTATTTTTTTCCTTTTTTCTCTACTAAAGTGTTAGACACAGTTAAATTAGTTTAATTTCAGTTTTTCAAACATTTTATTTTAAAGCAAATTTTTGTTAAATATTATTTATATCCAACTCAATAACTCGCTTATGGTTGGTCCTACAAGAAAAATGCAAATAACTATTTTGTAGAATATTTTATCAGCTTTAATTTTGAAAAAAAGACAAAAATTCATAGGAGTAACTGTTTTCGAGATATAAGCAAGAAACCAAAAAACTGTTACCTTAATAAAGCGCTTGCATATAAGCAGATTTAGTACTATTAGTATTATAATTATTAATGTTATTGTTATTAATATGACGACTAAAAACGATTCTGAAGACTTTGGTGACTTTTATGTCTTTTTCTTTTTTCTCTACTAAAGTGTTAGACACAATTAATTTAGTTTAATTTCAGTATTTCAAACATTTTATTTTTAAGCAAGTTTTTGTTAAATATTATTTATATCCAACTTTATAACTCGCTTATGGTTGGTCCTACAAGAAAAATGCAAATAACTATTTTGTAGGAAATGTTATCAGCTTTAATTTTGAAAAAAAGATAAAAATTGATAGGAGTAACTGTTTTCGAGATATGAGCAAGAAACCAAAACACTGTTACCTTAATTAAGCGTTTGCATATAAGCAAATTTAGTACTATTAGTATTATTATTATTAATGTTATTGTTATTAATATGACGATTAAAGACAACTTTGAAACCTTTAGTGACTTTTATGTCTTCTTCTTTTTCCTCTACTAAAGTGTTAGACACAATTAAATTAGTTTAATTTCAGTTTTTCAAACATTTTATTTTAAAGCAAATTTTTGTTAAATATTATTTATATCCAACTCTATAACTCGCTTATGGTTGGTCCTACAAGAAAAATGCAAATAACTATTTTGTAGGAAATTTTATCAGCTTTAATTTTGACAGAAAGATAAAAATTGATAGGAGTAACTGTTTTCGAGATATAAGCAAAAAACCAATGTAAAAACTGTTACCGTTTCAGAACAAAAATGTAATTCAGTTTTCAATGTTTGAGACGAAGACGAAAATGCAGCATTTAAAACGACTCTGAAGACTTCAGTGACTTTTATGTCACTTCCTTTTTCTTCTAATAAAGTATTGGACCCAATAAATTAAGTGTATTTTAAATCACAAGACATTTTCTGTTAAAGCACTTTTTTTTTAAATATTAATTATTTTCAATCATATATCTCGCTTATGGTTAGTCCTACATGAAAAATGCAAATAACTATTTTATAGGAAATTTTATCAGCTTGAATTTTAGTAAAAAGATAAAAATTGATAGGAGTAACTGTTTTCGAGATATAAGCAAGAAACCAAAACACTGTTACCTTAATTAAGCGTTTGCATATAAGCAAATTTAGTACAATTAGTATTATTATTATTAATGTTATTGTTATTAATATGACAACTAAAAACAACTCTGAAACCATTAGTGACTTTTATGTCTTTTCCTTTTTCCTCTACTAAAGTGTTAGACACAATTAAATTAGTTTAATTTCAGTTTTTCAAACATTTTATTTTAAAGCAAATTTTTGTTAAAAATTATTTATATCCAACTCTATAACTCGCTTATGGTTGGTCCTACAAGAAAAATGCAAATAACTATTTTGTATGAAATTTTATCAGCTTTAATTTTGAAAGAAAGATAAAAATTGATAGGAGTAACTTTTTTCGAGATATAAGCAAAAAACCAATAAGAAAACTGTGACTGTTACTGAACAAAAATGTAATTCGGTTTTCAATATTTGAGACGAAGACGAAAATGCATCATTTACAAACGACTCTAAAAACTTCAGTGACATTTCTGTCACCTCCTTTTTCTTCTAATAAAGTATTGGACCCAATAAATTAAGTGTATTTTAAATCACAAGACATTTTCTGTTAAAGCACATTTTTTTTTAAATATCAATTATTTTCAAACTTATATCTCGCTTATAGTTAGTCCTACATGAAAAATGCAAATAACTATTTTGTAGGAAATTTTATCAGCTTTAATTTTAGTGAAAAGATAAAAATTGATAGGAGTAACTGTTTTCGAGATATAAGCAAGAAACCAAAAAACTGTTACCTTAATTAAGGGCTTGCATATAAGCAAATTTAGTACTAAAAACAACTCTGAAGACTTTGGTGACTTTTATGTCTTCTTCTTTTTCCTCTACTAAAGTGTTAGACACAATTAATTTAGTTTAATTTCGGTTTTTCAAACATTTTATTTTAAAGCAAATTTTTGTTAAAGATTATTTATATCCAACTCTATAACTCGCTTACGGTTGGTCCTACAAAAAAAATGCGAATAACTATTTTGTAGAAAATTTTATCAGCTTTAATTTTGAAAGAAAGATAAAAATTGATAGGAGTAACTGTTTTCGAGATATAAGCAAAAAACCAATAAGAAAACTGTAACTGTTACTGAACAAAAATGTAATTCAGTTTTCAATGTTCGACTCTGAAGATTTCAGTGACTTTTATGTCTCCTCCTTTTTTTTTCTAATAAAGTATTGGACCCATTAAATTAAGTGTATTTTAAATCACAAGACATTTTCTGTTAAAGCACTTCTTTTTAAATATTAATTATTTTCAAACTTATATCTCGCTTATGGTTAGTCCTACAAGAAAAATGCAAATTAGTATTTTGTAGGAAATTTTATCAGCTTTAATTTTAGTAAAAAGATAAAAATTGATAGGAGTAACTGTTTTCGAGATATAAGCAAGAAACCAAAAAACTGTTACCTTAATTAAGCGCTTGCATATAAGCAAATTTAATAATATTAGTATTATTAATATTAATGTTATTGTTATTAATATGACGACTAAAAACGACTCTCAAGACTTTGGTGACTTTTATGTCTTCTCGTTTTTCCTCTACTAAAGTGTTAGTCTTAATTTAGTTTAATTTCGGTTTTTCAAACATTTTATTTTAAAGCAAATTTTTGTTAAAGATTATTTATATCCAACTCTATAACTCGCTTTATCAGCTTTAATTTTGAAAAAAAGATAAAAATTGATTGGAGTAACTGTTTTCGAGATATAAGCAAGAAACCAAAAAACTGTTACCTTAATTAAGCGTTTGCATATAAGCAAATTTAGTACTATTAGTATTATTATTATTAATGTTATTGTTATTAATATGACGACTAAAGACGACTCTGAAACATTTAGTGACTTTTATGTCTTCTCCTTTTTCCTCTACTAAAGTGTTAGACACAATTAATTTAGTTTAATTCCGGTTTTTCAAGCATTTTATTTTAAAGCAAATTTTTGTTAAATATTATTTATATCCAACTCTATAACTCGTTTATGCTTGGTCCTACAAGAAAAATGTGAATAACTATTTTGTTGGAAATTTTATCAGCTTTAATTTTGAAAGA
>NC_087396.1:3145000-3197500 GCF_031307605.1 Tribolium castaneum | reverse complement strand
AAATCTAACAAAAACGATGTATTCTAGCACAAAATACTAATTACATTATAGTTTCGACGAGAATAGCTTATTTGGAATGATTCATGCTTCCAAACGAGTAAATTTTTATTAAACAGATGCCAAACATCATGTTTTGTCCTATAAAGACATTTTATATTGCAGTTTGTATTAAAACAAAATATTTTCGTTGATTCTTTGTTAGAAGCAGCAAACCTAACATTAAAGAATCTGAAAACTTTGTATTCGGACACAAACCACCGAATTTTGTATCAGTTTAGACAAAAACCGTTGATTTTCGACAATATTTTGCTTTGAACAAGAAAACTTATATCAAACTGACTAAAAACGTCTTATTTTAGCACAAAACAAAAGATTTGCGTTATAGTCTTAACGAGAGCTGTTAATTTCAAACGGTTCTATGCTTTGAAACGAGTAAACTTTTACTGTACAGAGGAAAAACATCTTATTTCGCCTTTTAAAAACGATTCATGCCACAGTTTGGATAAAAACCAATTATTTTCGTTAATTCATTGTTACAAACATAAACCTTACATCAAAGTAACTGAAAACCCCTTATTTAGGCACAGAAATTGGAATTACGTTTCAGTCTGGACAAAAACTGTTTACTTTAGACGATCCTTTGTTTTGAATACAAAAACTTACATTAAAAAGATTAAAAACGTCTTATTCTGGCTGAAAACTGCAAATTATATATTACTCTAGATAAAAGCAATTTATCCTGATTACTCCTTTACTTAGAATAGAGTAAACTTGTATAAAACTTAATAAAAACTTTAAATTTCGTCTCAAAGAAATAATTTACGTTATAGTTTTGACCAGCACTGTTTATTTCAAACGATTTTATGATTCGAAACTAATGAACTTTTATGGGGCAGATGCAAAACCACATATTACCATATAAAACGTTGTTTTAAAGCAAATTATTACCTTTTGCAACAAGAAATTTCACGTCAAAGAAACTGAAAACTTCGTATCCATACATAAATATCGAATTACGTATCAGTTTAGGCAAATACAGCTTATTTTAAACGATTCCTTGCTATAAACAAGAAAAATTTTATGAAGCATATTGAAAACGTCTTATTCTCGAAAATAAGAGCAAATTATGTATCAGTTTTAACAAAAGCGGATTACTCTGTTTGATTCTATGCTTAGAGTAGAGTAAACTACTATAAAACGTAATGAAAACTCTATATTCAAGCTCAAAAGAACAAATTACGTTATAGTTTTGACTAAAAAAAAATATTTCGGACGATTACATACTTCGAAGTAAGCAAACTTTAATTGAACAAGTGCAAAAGCTAATACTTTGCTTTAAAATAACAATTTATGTGGTAAAATGGTATTTTGCATCTGTCCTATAAAAGTTTACTCGTTTCGCTTCATTGAATCATTCGAAATAAATTATTTTGACACAACAACAACGAAAATAATTTGTTTTTGTTTAAACTGTAACATAAGTCGCTTTTATAAAACGAACTAAGACGTTTGGCTTCTGTTTAGTGAAAGTTTTCTCGTTTGGGGGCATAAAATCGTTTGAAATTAAGAGTTCTGGTCAAAACTATAACGTAAATTATTTCTTTGTATCACTTTAAAGATTTGCGTTATAGTCTTGACGAGAACTGTTAATTTCAAACGATTCTATGCTTTGAAACCAGTATACTTTCACTGAACAGAGGCAAAACGTCTAATTTCGCTTTTAAAAAACGATTTATGTCACAGAAAATCAAATTACGTTTCAGTCTAGACACAAATTGCTTATTTTAGACGATTCTTTCTTTTGAACACGAAAACTTACATTAAAAAGATTAAAAACGTCTTATTCTGGCTCAAAACTGCAAATTATGTATTACTTTGGATAAAAGTAGTTTATCCCGATTACTCCTTTGCTTAGAATAGAGCAAACTTGTATAAAACTTAATGGAAACTTTAAATTTCGTCTCAAAGAAATAATTTACGTTATAGTTTTGACCAGAACTGTTAATTTCAAACGATTTTATGCCCCCAAACGAGAAAACTTTCACTAAACAGATGCCAAACGCCTTAGTTCGTTTTATAAAAACGACATGTTACAGTTTGAACAAAAAAATTATTTTCGTTGTTGTGTCAAAATAATTTATTTCGAATGATTCAATGGAGCGAAACGTGTAAACTTTTATAGGACAGATGCAAAATACCATATTACCACTTAAATCGTTATTTTAAAGCAAAGTATTAGCTTTTGCACTTGTTCAATTAAAGTTTGCTTACTTCGAAGTATGTAGTCGTCCGAAATAATTTTTTTTGTCAAAACTATAACGTAATTTGTTCTTTTGAGCTTGAATATAGAGTTTTCATTACGTTTTATAGTAGTTTACTCTACTCTAAGCATAGAATCAAACAAAGTAATCCGCTTTTGTTAAAACTGATACATAATTTGCTCTTATTTTGGGAGAATAAGACATTTTCAATATGTTTTTTCTTGTTTATAGCAAGGAATAGTTTAAAATAAGCTGTATTTGCCTAAACTGATACGTAATTCGATATTTGTGCATGGATACGATGTTTTCAGTTTCTTTGACGTGTGAAATTTCTTGTTGCAAAAGGTAATAATTTGCTTTAAAACAACGCTTTATATGGTAATATGTGGTTTTGCATCTGCCCCATAAAAGTTTATTAGTTTCGAATCATAAAATCGTTTGAAATAAACAGTGCTGGTCAAAACTATAACGTAAATTATTTCTTTGAGACGAAATTTAAAGTTTTCATTAAGTTTTATACAAGTTTACTCTATTCTAAGTAAAGGAGTAATCAGGATAAATTGCTTTTATCTAGAGTAATATATAATTTGCAGTTTTCAGCCAGAATAAGACGTTTTTAATCTTTTTAATGTAAGTTTTTGTATTCAAAACAAAGGATCGTCTAAAGTAAGCAGTTTTTGTCCAGACTGAAACGTAATTTCAATTTCTGTGCCTGAATATGGGGTTTTCAGTTACTTTGATGTAAGGTTTCATGTTTGTAACAATGAATTAACGAAAATAATTGGTTTTTATCCAAACTGTGTCATGAATCGTTTTTAAAAGGCGAAATAAGGTGTTTTTCCTCTGTACAGTGAAAGTTTACTCGTTTCAAAGCATAGAACCGTTTGAAATTAACAGCTCTCGTTAAGACTATAACGCAAATCTTTTGTTTTGTACTAAAATAAGACGTTTTTAGTCAGTTTGATATAAGTTTTCTTGTTCAAAGCAAAATATTGTCGAAAATCAACCGTTTTTGTCTAAACTGATACAAAATTCGGTGGTTTGTGTCCGAATACAAAGTTTTCAGATTCTTTAATGTTAGGTTTGCTGCTTCTAACAAAGAATCAACAAAAATATTTTGTTTTAATACAAACTGCAATATAAAATGTCTTTATAGGACAAAACATGATGTTTGGCATCTGTTTATAAAAAATTTACTCGTTTGGAAGCATAGAATCATTCCAAATAAGCTATTCTCGTCGAAACTATAATGTAATTAGTATTTTGTGCTAGAATACAGCGTTTTTGTTAGATTTATTAACAACTTTGTCTATTTTAAGCAATGAAACGAATAGGATTAGCTGCCTTTATCCAAAGTGATACATAAATTGCTCTTTTATGCCAGATTAATACGTTTTTAGTCTGTTCGATGTAAGTTTTCTTGTTCAAAGCAAAAGATCGTCTAAAGTAAGCCGTTTTTGTTTGAACTGATGAACAATTCAGACTGAGAGTCAACAAAAATAATTTGTTTTAATCCAAACTGATAATTTTTGACCCTATAAGAGTCCTATAAGAGTCCGAGATACGCCGTTCTCGTCAAGTCTATAACGTAATTCGTTTTTTTGTGTCAGAATACGACGTTTTCTGTCTGTTTAATATAAGTTTTTAATAATAATAATAATAATAACAATAATAATAATAATAATAATAATAATAATAATAACAATAATAATAATAATAATAATAATAATAATAATAATAATAATAATAATAATAATAATAATAATAATAATAAAAATAATAATAGAAATAAAAGTAAGCTTAGTTTTCTAAGCAAAAATGAAGCTTATTTTGTGTGTTATATGAGCGCTATCTCATTTCTATGCAAGAAATCATCTGTGATCTGTATTTTTAGGCAAGAAATTGTCTAAAATTAATAACTCATTTTAAAACTGGTATAAAAACATTTACTATACAAAAGTTAATAATAATAATAATAATAATAATAATAATAATAATAATAATAATAATAATAGTAATAATAATAATAATAATAATAGTAATAATAATAATAATAATAATAATAATAATAATAATAATAATAATAATAATAATAATAATAATAATGATAATAATACTTATAATAATGAATTTCTTTCTAAATTAAAGCTTAGTTTTTCTAAGCAAAAATGATGCTTATTTTGTGTGTTATATGAGCGTTTTCTCATTTCTATGCAAGAGATCATCTGTGATCTGTGTTTTTAGGCAAGAAATTGAATAAAATTAATAACTCATTTTAAAACTGGTATAAAAACATTTACTATACAAAAGTTAATAATAATAATAATAATAATAATAATAATAATAGTAATAAAAGAAACAATAATAATAATAATAATAATAATAATAATAATAATAATGATAATAATACTTATAATAATGAATTTCTTTCTAAATTAAAGCTTAGTTTTTCTAAGCAAAAATGATGCTTATTTTGTGTGTTATATGAGCGTTTTCTCATTTCTATGCAAGAGATCATCTGTGATCTGTGTTTTTAGGCAAGAAATTGAATAAAAATAATAACTCATTTTAAAACTGGTATAAAAACATTTACTATACAAAAGTTAATAATAATAATAATAATAATAATAATAATAATAATAATAATAATAATAATAATAATAACTATAATAGTAATAAAAGAAACAATAATAATAATAATAATAATAATAATAATAATAATAATGATAATAATACTTATAATAATAAATTTCTTTCTAAATTAAAGCTTAGTTTTTCTAAGCAAAAATGGTGCTTATTTTGTGTTATCTGAGCGTTT
Source organism: Tribolium castaneum (assembly GCF_031307605.1). Classification (NCBI taxonomy): domain Eukaryota; kingdom Metazoa; phylum Arthropoda; class Insecta; order Coleoptera; family Tenebrionidae; genus Tribolium; species Tribolium castaneum. Next base: position 3,192,421 of record NC_087396.1, on the reverse strand, counting down.
TCTCATTTCTATGCAAGAGATCATCTGTGATCTGTGTTTTTAGGCAAGAAATTGTCTAAAATTAATAACTCATTTTAAAACTGGTATAAAAACATTTACTATACAAAAGTTATAATCGGTCTTTAATAATAATAATATTAATAATAATAATAATAATAATAATAATAATAATAATAATAATAATAATAATAATAATAATAATAGTAATAATAATAATAATAATAAAAATAAAAATAATAGTAGTAGTAAAAGTAAGCTTAGTTTTCTAAGCCAAAATGAAGCTTATTTTGTGTTATATGAGCGTTTTCTCATTTCTATGCAAAAGATCATGTGTGATCTGTGTTTTAAGTTGTGTCAGAATACGACGTTTTCTGTCTGTTTAATATAAGTTTTTAATAATAATAATAATAATAATAATAATAATAATAATAATAACAATAATAATAATAATAATAATAATAATAATAATAATAATAGTAATAGTAACAAAAGTAATAATAATAATAATACTTTTAAAAAGGAAAAATGGAGCTTATTTTGTGTGTTACATGAGCGTTTTCTCATTTTTATGCAAAAGATCATGTGTGATCTGTGTTTTTAGGCAATCTAAGCCATTTTATAGTTTTTAATATTTAACAAAAATTTGCTTTAAAATAAAATGTTTGAAAAACCGAAATTAAACTAAATTAATTGTGTCTAACACTTTAGTAGAGGAAAAAGGAGGAGACATAAAAGCCACTAAAGTCTTAAAGTTGTCTTTAGTCGTCATATTAATAACAATAACATTTATAATAACAATACTAGTAGTACTAAATTTGCTTATATGCAAGCGCTTAATTAAGGTAACAGTTTTTTTGTTTTTTGCCTATATCTCGAAAACAGTTACTCCTATCAATTTTTACTTTTTCACCAAAATTAAAGGTGATAAAATTTCCTACAAAATAGTTATTTGCATTTTTCATGTAGAACTAACCATAAGCGAGATATAAGTTTGAAAATAATTATTAATTAAAAAAAAGTGTTTTAACAGAAAATGTCTTGTGATTTAAAATACACTTAATTTGTTGGGTCCAATACTTTATTAGAAGAAAAAAGAGGTGACAGAAAGGTCACTGAAGTCTTCAGAGTCGATTTTAAATGCTGCATTTTCGTCTTCGTCTCAAACATTGAAAACTGAATTACATTTTTGTTCAGTAACAGTTACAGTTTTCTTATTGGTTTTTTGCTTATATCTCGAAAACAGTTACTCCTATCAAATTTTATCTTTCTTTCAAAATTAAAGCTGATAAAATTTCCAACAAAATAGTTATTTACATTTTTCTTGTAGGACCAAGCATAAACGAGTTATAGAGTTGGATATAAATAATATTTAACAAAAATTTGCTTTAAAATAAAATGCTTGAAAAACCAGAATTAAACTAAATTAATTGTGTCTAACACTTTAGTAGAGGAAAAAGGAGAAGACATAAAAGTCACTAAATGTTTCAGAGTCGTCTTTAGTCGTCATATTAATAACAATAACATTAATAATAATAATACTAATAGTACTAAATTTGCTTATATGCAAACGCTTAATTAACGTAACATTTTTTTGGTTTCTTGCTTATATCTCGAAAACAGTTACTCCTATCAATTTTTATCTTTTTTTCAAAATTAAAGCTAATAAAATTTCCTACAAAATAGTTATTTGCATTTTTTTGTAGGACCAACCATAAGCGAGTTATAGAGTTGGATATAAATAATATTTAACAAAAATTTGCTTTAAAATAAAATGTTTGAAAAACCGAAATTAAACTAAATTAATTGAGTCTAACACTTTAGTAGAGGAAAAAGAAAAAGACATAAAAGTCACTAAAGGTTTCAGAGTTGTCTTTAGTTGTCATATTAATAACAATAACATTAATAATAATAATACTAATAGTACTAAATTTGCTTATATGCAAACGCTTAATTAAGGTAACAGTGTTTTGGTTTCTTGCTCATATCTCGAAAACAGTTACTCCTATCAATTTTTATCTTTTTACTAAAATTCAAGCTGATAAAATTTCCTACAAAATAGTTATTTGCATTTTTTATGTAGGACTAACCATAAGCGAGATATAAGATTGAAAATAATTAATATTTAAAAAAGAAGTGCTTTAACAGAAAATGTCTTGTGATTTAAAATACACTTAATTTATTAGGTCCAATACTTTATTAAAAAAAAAGGGGGTGACATATAAGTCACTGAAGTCTTCAGAGTCGATTTTAAATGCTGCATTTTCGTCTTCGTCTCAAACATTGAAAACTGAATTACATTTTTGTTCTGAAACGGTAACAGTTTTTACTTTGGTTTTTTGCTTATATCTCGAAAACAGTTACTCCTATCAATTTTTATCTTTCTTTCACAATTAAAGCTGATAACATTTCCTACAAAATAGTTATTTGCATTTTTCTTGTAGGACCAACCATAAGCGAGTTATAAAGTTGGATATAAATAATATTTAACAAAAACTTGCTTAAAAATAAAATGTTTGAAATACTGAAATTAAACTAAATTAATTGTGTTTAACACTTTAGTAGAGAAAAAAGAAAAAGACATAAAAGTCACCAAAGTCTTCAGAATCGTTTTTAGTCGTCATATTAATAACAATAACATTAATAATAATAATACTAATAGTACTAAATCTGCTTATATGCAAGCGCTTTATTAAGGTAACAGTTTTTTGGTTTCTTGCTTATATCTCGAAAACAGTTACTCCTATGAATTTTTGTCTTTCTTTCAAAATTAAAGCTGATAAAATATTCTACAAAATAGTTATTTGCATTTTTCTTGTAGGACCAACCATAAGCGAGTTATAGAGTTGGATATAAATAATATTTAACAAAAATTTGCTTTAAAATAAAATGTTTGAAAAACTGAAATTAAACTAATTTAACTGTGTCTAACACTTTAGTAGAGAAAAAAGGAAAAGACATAACAGTCACTAAAGGTTTCAGAGTTGTCTTTAGTTGTCATATTAATAACAATAACATTAATAATAATAATACTAGTAGTACTAAATTTGCTTATATGCAAACGCTTAATTAAGGTAACAGTGTTTTGGTTTCTTGCTTATATCTCGAAAACAGTTACTCCTATCAATTTTTATCTTTTTACTAAAATTCAAGCTGATAAAATTTCCTACAAAATAGTTATTTGCATTTTTCATGTAGGACTAACCATAAGCGAGATATATGATTGAAAATAATTAATATTTAAAAAAAAATTACTTTAACAGAAAATGTCTTGTGATTTAAAATACACTTAATTTATTGGGTCCAATACTTTATTAGAAGAAAAAGGAAGTGACATAAAAGTCACTGAAGTCTTCAGAGTCGTTTTTAAATGCTGCAGTTTCGTATTCGTCTCAAACATTGAAAACTGAATTACATTTTTGTTCAGTAACAGTCACAGTTTTCTTATTGGTTTTTTGCTTATATCTCGAAAACAGTTCTCCTATCAATTTTTATCTTTCTGTCAAAATTAAAGCTGATAAAATTTCCTACAAAATAGTTATTTGCATTTTTCTTGTAGGACCAACCATAAGCGAGTTATAGAGTTGGATATAAATAATATTTAACAAAAATTTGCTTTAAAATAAAATGTTTGAAAAACTGAAATTAAACTAATTTAATTGTGTCTAACACTTTAGTAGAGGAAAAAAAAGAAGACATAAAAGTCACTAAAGGTTTCAAAGTTGTCTTTAATCGTCATATTAATAACAATAACATTAATAATAATAATAATACTAATAGTACTAAATTTGCTTATATGCAAACGCTTAATTAAGGTAACAGTGTTTTGGTTTCTTGCTCATATTTCGAAAACAGTTACTCCTATCAATTTTTATCTTTTTACTAAAATTCAAGCTGATAAAATTTCCTACAAAATAGTTATTTGCATTTTTCATGTAGGATTAACCATAAGCGAGATATATGATTGAAAATAATTAATATTTAAAAAAAAAATGCTTTAACAGAAAATGTCTTGTGATTTAAAATACACTTAATTTATTGGGTCCAATACTTTATTAGAAGAAAAAGGAAGTGACATAAAAGTCACTGAAGTCTTCAGAGTCGTTTTTAAATGCTGCAGTTTCGTCTTCGTCTCAAACATTGAAAACCGAATTACATTTTTGTTCAGTAACAGTCACAGTTTTCTTATTGGTTTTTTGCTTATATCTCGAAAACAGTTACTCCTATCAATTTTTATCTTTCTTTCAAAATTAAAGCTGATAAAATTTCCTACAAAATAGTTATTTGCATTTTTCTTGTAGGACCAACCATAAGCGAGTTATAGAGTTGGATATAAATAATATTTAACAAAAATTTGCTTTAAAATAAAATGTTTGAAAAACTGAAATTAAACTAATTTAATTGTGTCTAACACTTTAGTAGAGGAAAAAGAAGAAGACATAAAAGTCACTAGAGGTTTCAAAGTTGTCTTTAATCGTCATATTAATAACAATAACATTAATAATAATAATACTAATAGTACTAAATTTGCTTATATGCAAACGCTTAATTAAGGTAACAGTGTTTTGGTTTCTTGCTTATATCTCGAAAACAGTTACTCCTATCAATTTTTATCTTTTTACTAAAATTCAAGCTGATAAAATTTCCTACAAAATAGTTATTTGCATTTTTCTTGTAGGACCAACCATAAGCGAGTTATAAAGTTGGATATAAATAATATTTAACAAAAACTTGCTTAAAAATAAAATGTTTGAAATACTGAAATTAAACTAAATTAATTGTGTCTAACACTTTAGTAGAGAAAAAAGAAAAAGACATAAAAGTCACCAAAGTCTTCAGAATCGTTTTTAGTCGTCATATTAATAACAATAACATTAATAATAATAATACTAATAGTACTAAATCTGCTTATATGCAAGCGCTTTATTAAGGTAACAGTTTTTTGGTTTCTTGCTTATATCTCGAAAACAGTTACTCCTATGAATTTTTGTCTTTCTTTCAAAATTAAAGCTGATAAAATATTCTACAAAATAGTTATTTGCATTTTTTTTGTAGGACCAACCATAAGCGAGTTATAGAGTTGGATATAAATAATATTTTACAAAAATTTGCTTTAAAATAAAATGTTTGAAAAACTGAAATTAAACTAATTTAACTGTGTCTAACACTTTAGTAGAGAAAAAAGGAAAAGACATAAAAGTCACTAAAGGTTTCAGAGTTGTCTTTAGTTGTCATATTAATAACAATAACATTAATAATAATAATACTAATAGTACTAAATTTGTTTATATGTAAACGCTTAATTAAGGTAACAGTGTTTTGGTTTCTTGCTTATATCTCGAAAACAGTTACTCCTATCAATTTTTATCTTTTTACTAAAATTCAAGCTGATAAAATTTCCTACAAAATAGTTATTTGCATTTTTCATGTAGGACTAACCATAAGCGAGATATATGATTGAAAATAATTAATATTTAAAAAAAAAGTGCTTTAACAGAAAATGTCTTGTGATTTAAAATACACTTAATTTATTGGGTCCAATACTTTATTAGAAGAAAAAGGAAGTGACATAAAAGTCACTGAAGTCTTCAGAGTCGTTTTTAAATGCTGCAGTTTCGTCTTCGTCTCAAACATTGAAAACCGAATTACATTTTTGTTCAGTAAAAGTCACAGTTTTCTTATTGGTTTTTTGCTTATATCTCGAAAACAGTTACTCCTATCAATTTTTATCTTTTTTTCAAAATTAAAGCTGATAAAATTTCCTACAAAATAGTTATTTGCATTTTTCTTGTTTTGAAAGAAAGATAAAAATTGATAGGAGTAACTGTTTTCGAGATATAAGCAAAAAACCAAAGTAAAAACTGTTACCGTTTCAGAACCAAAATGTAATTTAGTTTTCAATGTTTGAGACGAAGACGAAAATGCAGCATTTAAAATCGACTCTAAAGACTTCAGTGACTTATATGTCACCCCCTTTTTTTCTAATAAAGTATTGGACCTAATAAATTAAGTGTATTTTAAATCACAAGACATTTTCTGTTAAAGCACTTCTTTTTTAAATATTAATTATTTTCAATCTTATATCTCGCTTATGGTTAGTCCTACAAAAAATGCAAATAACTATTTTGTAGGAAATTTTATCAGCTTGAATTTTAGTAAAAAGATAAAAATTGATAGGAGTAACTGTTTTCGAGATAAGAGCAAGAAACCAAAACACTGTTACCTTAATTAAGCGTTTGCATATAAGCAAATTTAGTTCTATTAGTATTATTATTATTAATGTTATTGTTATTAATATGACGATTAAAGACAACTTTGAAACCTTTAGTGACTTTTATGTCGTCTTCTTTTTCCTCTACTAAAGTGTTAGACACAATTAAATTAGTTTAATTTCAGTTTTTCAAACATTTTATTTTAAAGCAAATTTTTGTTAAATATTATTTATATCCAACTCTATAACTCGCTTATGGTTGGTCCTACAAGAAAAATGCAAATAACTATTTTGTAGGAAATTTTATCAGCTTTAATTTTGAAAGAAAGATAAAAATTGATAGGAGTAACTGTTTTCGAGATATAAGCAAGAAACCAAAACACTGTTACCTTAATTAAGCGTTTGCATATGAGCAAATTTAGTACTATTAGTATTATTATCATTAATGTTATTGTTATTAATATGACGACTAAAGACGACTCTGAAACCTTTAGTGACTTTTATGTCTTTTTCTTTTTTCTCTACTAAAGTGTTAGACACAATTAATTTAGTTTAATTTCAGTATTTCAAACATTTTATTTTTAAGCAAGTTTTTGTTAAATATTATTTATATCCAACTTTATAACTCGCTTATGGTTGGTCCTACAAGAAAAATGCAAATAACTATTTTGTAGGAAATGTTATCAGCTTTAATTTTGAAAAAAAGATAAAAATTGATAGGAGTAACTGTTTTCGAGATATGAGCAAGAAACCAAAACACTGTTACCTTAATTAAGCGTTTGCATATAAGCAATTTTAGTACTATTAGTATTATTATTATTAATGTTATTGTTATTAATATGACGATTAAAGACAACTTTGAAACCTTTAGTGACTTTTATGTCTTCTTCTTTTTCCTCTACTAAAGTGTTAGACACAATTAAATTAGTTTAATTTCAGTTTTTCAAACATTTTATTTTAAAGCAAATTTTTGTTAAATATTATTTATATCCAACTCTATAACTCGCTTATGGTTGGTCCTACAAGAAAAATGCAAATAACTATTTTGTAGGAAATTTTATCAGCTTTAATTTTGACAGAAAGATAAAAATTGATAGGAGTAACTGTTTTCGAGATATAAGCAAAAAACCAATAAGAAAACTGTGACTGTTACTGAACAAAAATGTAATTCAGTTTTCAATGTTTGAGACGAAGACGAAACTGCAGCATTTAAAAACGACTCTGAAGACTTCAGTGACTTTTATGTCACTTCCTTTTTCTTCTAATAAAGTATTGGACCCAATAAATTAAGTGTATTTTAAATCAAAAGACATTTTCTGTTAAAGCACTTTTTTTTTAAATACTAATTATTTTCAATCATATATCTCGCTTATGGTTAGTCCTACATGAAAAATGCAAATAACTATTTTATAGGAAATTTTATCAGCTTGAATTTTAGTAAAAAGATAAAAATTGATAGGAGTAACTGTTTTCGAGATATAAGCAAGAAACCAAAACACTGTTACCTTAATTAAGCGTTTGCATATAAGCAAATTTAGTACTATTAGTATTATTATTATTAATGTTATTGTTATTAATATGACAACTAAAGACAACTCTGAAACCTTTAGTGACTTTTATGTCTTTTCCTTTTTCCTCTACTAAAGTGTTAGACACAATTAAATTAGTTTAATTTCAGTTTTTCAAACATTTTATTTTAAAGCAAATTTTTGTTAAAAATTATTTATATCCAACTCTATAACTCGCTTATGGTTGGTCCTACAAGAAAAATGCAAATAACTATTTTGTAGGAAATTTTATCAGCTTTAATTTTGAAAAAAAGACAAAAATTCATAGGAGTAACTGTTTTCGAGATATAAGCAAGAAACCAAAAAACTGTTACCTTAATAAAGCGCTTGCATATAAGCAGATTTAGTACTATTAGTATTATTATTATTAATGTTATTGTTATTAATATGACGACTAAAAACGATTCTGAAGACTTTGGTGACTTTTATGTCTTTTTCTTTTTTCTCTACTAACGTGTTAGACACAATTAATTTAGTTTAATTTCAGTATTTCAAACATTTTATTTTTAAGCAAGTTTTTGTTAAATATTATTTATATCCAACTTTATAACTCGCTTATGGTTGGTCCCACAAGAAAAATGCAAATAACTATTTTGTAGGAAATGTTATCAGCTTTAATTTTGAAAGATAGATAAAAATTGATAGGAGTAACTGTTTTCGAGATATGAGCAAGAAACCAAAACACTGTTACCTTAATTAAGCGTTTGCATATAAGCAAATTTAATACTATTAGTATTATTATTATTAATGTTATTGTTATTAATATGACGATTAAAGACAACTTTGAAACCTTTAGTGACTTTTATGTCCTCTTCTTTTTCCTCTACTAAAGTGTTAGACACAATTAAATTAGTTTAATTTCAGTTTTTCAAACATTTTATTTTAAAGCAAATTTTTGTTAAATATTATTTATATCCAACTCTATAACTCGCTTATGGTTGATCCTACAAGAAAAATGCAAATATCTATTTTGTAGGAAATTTTATCAGCTTTAATTTTGACAGAAAGATAAAAATTGATAGGAGTAACTGTTTTCGAGATATAAGCAAAAAACCAATGTAAAAACTATTACCGTTTCAGAACAAAAATGTAATTCAGTTTTCAATGTTTGAGACGAAGACGAAAATGCAGCATTTAAAATCGACTCTAAAGACTTCAGTGACTTATATGTCACCCCCTTTTTTTCTAATAAAGTATTGGACCTAATAAATTAAGTGTATTTTAAATCACAAGACATTTTCTGTTAAAGCACATCTTTTTTAAATATTAATTATTTTCAATCTTATATCTCGCTTATGGTTAGTCCTACATAAAAAATGCAAATAATTATTTTGTAGGAAATTTTATCAGCTTAAATTTTAGTAAAAAGATAAAAGTTGATAGGAGTAACTGTTTTCGAGATATGAGCAAGAAACCAAAACACTGTTACCTTAATTAAGCGTTTGCATATTAGCAAATTTAGTACTATTAGTATTATTATTATTAATGTTATTGTTATTAATATGACGATTAAAGACAACTTTGAAACCTTTAGTGACTTTTATGTCTTCTTCTTTTTCTTCTACTAAAGTGTTAGACACAATTAAATTAGTTTAATTTCAGTTTTTCAAACATTTTATTTTAAAGCAAATTTTTGTTAAATATTATTTCTATCCAACTCTATAACTCGCTTATGGTTGATCCTACAAGAAAAATGCAAATATCTATTTTGTAGAAAATTTTATCAGCTTTAATTTTGACAGAAAGATAAAAATTGATAGGAGTAACTGTTTTCGAGATATAAGCAAAAAACCAATGTAAAAACTGTTACCGTTTCAGAACAAAAATGTAATTCAGTTTTCAATGTTTGAGACGAAGACGAAAATGCAGCATTTAAAATCGTCTCTGAAGACTTCAGTGACTTATATGTCACCCCCTTTTTTTCTAATAAAGTATTGGACCTAATAAATTAAGTGTATTTTAAATCACAAGACATTTTCTGTTAAAGCACTTCTTTTTTAAATATTAATTATTTTCAATCTTATATCTCGCTTATGGTTAGTCCTACATAAAAAATGCAAATAATTATTTTGTAGGAAATTTTATCAGCTTGAATTTTAGTAAAAAGATAAAAGTTGATAGGAGTAACTGTTTTCGAGATATGAGCAAGAAACCAAAACACTGTTACCTTAATTAAGCGTTTGCATATTAGCAAATTTAGTACTATTAGTATTATTATTATTAATGTTATTGTTATTAATATTACGATTAAAGACAACTTTGAAACCTTTAGTGACTTTTATGTCTTCTTCTTTTTCCTCTACTAAAGTGTTAGACACAATTAAATTAGTTTAATTTCAGTTTTTCAAACATTTTATTTTAAAGCAAATTTTTGTTAAATATTATTTATATCCAACTCTATAACTCGCTTATGGTTGGTCCTACAAGAAAAATGCAAATAACTATTTTGTAGGAAATTTTATCAGCTTTAATTTTGAAAAAAAGATAAAAATTGATAGGAGTAACTGTTTTCGAGATATAAGCAAAAAACCAATGTAAAAACTATTACCGTTTCAGAACAAAAATGTAATTCAGTTTTCAATGTTTGAGACGAAGACGAAAATGCAGCATTTAAAATCGACTCTAAAGACTTCAGTGACTTATATGTCACCCCCTTTTTTTCTAATAAAGTATTGGACCTAATAAATTAAGTGTATTTTAAATCACAAGACATTTTCTGTTAAAGCACATCTTTTTTAAATATTAATTATTTTCAATCTTATATCTCGCTTATGGTTAGTCCTACATAAAAAATGCAAATAATTATTTTGTAGGAAATTTTATCAGCTTAAATTTTAGTAAAAAGATAAAAGTTGATAGGAGTAACTGTTTTCGAGATATGAGCAAGAAACCAAAACACTGTTACCTTAATTAAGCGTTTGCATATTAGCAAATTTAGTACTATTAGTATTATTATTATTAATGTTATTGTTATTAATATGACGATTAAAGACAACTTTGAAACCTTTAGTGACTTTTATGTCTTCTTCTTTTTCTTCTACTAAAGTGTTAGACACAATTAAATTAGTTTAATTTCAGTTTTTCAAACATTTTATTTTAAAGCAAATTTTTGTTAAATATTATTTCTATCCAACTCTATAACTCGCTTATGGTTGATCCTACAAGAAAAATGCAAATATCTATTTTGTAGAAAATTTTATCAGCTTTAATTTTGACAGAAAGATAAAAATTGATAGGAGTAACTGTTTTCGAGATATAAGCAAAAAACCAATGTAAAAACTGTTACCGTTTCAGAACAAAAATGTAATTCAGTTTTCAATGTTTGAGACGAAAACGAAAATGCAGCATTTAAAATCGACTCTGAAGACTTCAGTGACTTATATGTCACCCCCTTTTTTTCTAATAAAGTATTGGACCTAATAAATTAAGTGTATTTTAAATCACAAGACATTTTCTGTTAAAGCACTTCTTTTTTAAATATTAATTATTTTCAATCTTATATCTCGCTTATGGTTAGTCCTACATAAAAAATGCAAATAATTATTTTGTAGGAAATTTTATCAGCTTGAATTTTAGTAAAAAGATAAAAGTTGATAGGAGTAACTGTTTTCGAGATATGAGCAAGAAACCAAAACACTGTTACCTTAATTAAGCGTTAGCATATTAGCAAATTTAGTACTATTAGTATTATTATTATTAATGTTATTGTTATTAATATTACGATTAAAGACAACTTTGAAACCTTTAGTGACTTTTATGTCTTCTTCTTTTTCCTCTACTAAAGTGTTAGACACAATTAAATTAGTTTAATTTCAGTTTTTCAAACATTTTATTTTAAAGCAAATTTTTGTTAAATATTATTTATATCCAACTCTATAACTCGCTTATGGTTGGTCCTACAAGAAAAATGCAAATAACTATTTTGTAGGAAATTTTATCAGCTTTAATTTTGAAAAAAAGATAAAAATTGATAGGAGTAACTGTTTTCGAGATATAAGCAAAAAACCAATAAGAAAACTGTGACTGTTACTGAACAAAAATGTAATTCGGTTTTCAATGTTTGAGACGAAGACGAAACTGCAGCATTTAAAAACGACTCTGAAGACTTCAGTGACTTTTATGTCACTTCCTTTTTCTTCTAATAAAGTATTGGACCCAATAAATTAAGTGTATTTTAAATCACAAGACATTTTCTGTTAAAGCACTTTTTTTTTAAATATTAATTATTTTCAATCATATATCTCGCTTATGGTTAGTCCTACATGAAAAATGCAAATAACTATTTTGTAGGAAATTTTATCAGCTTGAATTTTAGTAAAAAGATAAAAATTGATAGAAGTAACTGTTTTCGAGATATAAGCAAGAAACCAAAACACTGTTACCTTAATTAAGCGTTTGCATATAAGCAAATTTAGTACTATTAGTATTATTATTATTAATGTTATTGTTATTAATATGACAACTAAAGACAACTCTGAAACCTTTAGTGACTTTTATGTCTTTTCCTTTTTTCTCTACTAAAGTGTTAGACACAGTTAAATTAGTTTAATTTCAGTTTTTCAAACATTTTATTTTAAAGCAAATTTTTGTTAAATATTATTTATATCCAACTCTATAACTCGCTTATGGTTGGTCCTACAAGAAAAATGCAAATAACTACTTTGTAGAATATTTTATCAGCTTTAGTTTTGAAAGAAAGACAAAAATTCATAGGAGTAACTGTTATCGAGATATAAGCAAGAAACCAAAAAACTGTTACCTTAATAAAGCGCTTGCATATAAGCAGATTTAGTACTATTAGTATTATTATTATTAATGTTATTGTTATTAATATGACGACTAAAAACGATTCTGAAGACTTTGGTGACTTTTATGTCTTTTTCTTTTTTCTCTACTAAAGTGTTAGACACAATTAATTTAGTTTAATTTCAGTATTTCAAACATTTTATTTTTAAGCAAGTTTTTGTTAAATATTATTTATATCCAACTTTATAACTCGCTTATGGTTGGTCCTACAAGAAAAATGCAAATAACTATTTTGTAGGAAATGTTATCAGCTTTAATTTTGAAAAAAAGATAAAAATTGATAGGAGTAACTGTTTTCGAGATATAAGCAAAAAAACCAAAGTAAACACTGTTACCGTTTCAGAACAAAAATGTAATTCAGTTTTCAATGTTTGAAACGAAGACGAAAATGCAGCATTTAAAATCGACTCTGAAGACTTCAGTGACTTATATGTCACCCCCTTTTTTTTTAATAAAGTATTGGACCTAATAAATTAAGTGTATTTTAAATCACAAGACATTTTCTGTTAAAGCACTTCTTTTTTAAATATTAATTATTTTCAATCTTATATCTCGCTTATGGTTAGTCCTACACAAAAAATGCAAATAACTATTTTGTAGGAAATTTTATCAGCTTAAATTTTAGTAAAAAGATAAAAATTGATAGGAGTAACTGTTTTCGAGATATGAGCAAGAAACCAAAACACTGTTACCTTAATTAAGCGTTTGCATATAAGCAAATTTAGTACTATTAGTATTATTATTATTAATGTTATTGTTATTAATATGACGATTAAAGACAACTTTGAAACCTTTAGTGACTTTTATGTCTTCTTCTTTTTCCTCTACTAAAGTGTTAGACACAATTAAATTAGTTTAATTTCAGTTTTTCAAACATTTTATTTTAAAGCAAATTTTTGTTAAATATTATTTATATCCAACTCTATAACTCGCTTATGGTTGGTCCTACAAGAAAAATGCAAATAACTATTTTGTAGGAAATTTTATCAGCTTTAATTTTGAAAGAAAGATAAAAATTGATAGGAGTAACTGTTTTCGAGATATAAGCAAAAAACCAATAAGAAAACTGTGACTGTTACTGAACAAAAATGTAATTCGGTTTTCAATGTTTGAGACGAAGACGAAACTGCAGCATTTAAAAACGACTCTGAAGACTTCAGTGACTTTTATGTCACTTCCTTTTTCTTCTAATAAAGTATTGGACCCAATAAATTAAGTGTATTTTAAATCACAAGACATTTTCTGTTAAAGCACTTTTTTTTTAAATATTAATTATTTTCAATCATATATCTCGCTTATGGTTAGTCCTACATAAAAAATGCAAATAACTATTTTGTAGGAAATTTTATCACCTTGAATTTTAGTAAAAAGATAAAAATTGATAGGAGTAACTGTTTTCGAGACATAAGCAAGAAACCAAAACACTGTTACCTTAATTAAGCGTTTGCATATAAGCAAATTTAGTACAATTAGTATTATTATTATTAATGTTATTGTTATTAATATGACAACTAAAGACAACTCTGAAACCTTTAGTGACTTTTATGTCTTTTTCTTTTTCCTCTACTAAAGTGTTAGACTCAATTAATTTAGTTTAATTTCGGTTTTTCAAACATTTTATTTTAAAGCAAATTTTTGTTAAATATTATTTATATCCAACTCTATAACTCGCTTATGGTTGGTCCTACAAAAAAATGCAAATAACTATTTTGTAGGAAATTTTATTAGCTTTAATTTTGAAAAAAAGATAAAAATTGATAGGAGTAACTGTTTTCGAGATATAAGCAAGAAACCAAAAAAATGTTACGTTAATTAAGCGTTTGCATATAAGCAAATTTAGTACTATTAGTATTATTATTATTAATGTTATTGTTATTAATATGACGACTAAAGACGACTCTGAAACATTTAGTGACTTTTATGTCTTCTCCTTTTTCCTCTACTAAAGTGTTAGACACAATTAATTTAGTTTAATTCCGGTTTTTCAAGCATTTTATTTTAAAGCAAATTTTTGTTAAATATTATTTATATCCAACTCTATAACTCGTTTATGCTTGGTCCTACAAAAAAAATGTAAATAACTATTTTGTTGGAAATTTTATCAGCTTTAATTTTGAAAGAAAGATAAAATTTGATAGAAGTAACTGTTTTCTAGATATAAGCAAAAAACCAATAAGAAAACTGTAACTGTTACTGAACAAAAATGTAATTCAGTTTTCAATGTTTGAGACGAAGTCAAAAATGCACCATTTAAAAACGACTCTGAAGACTTCAGTGACTTTTATGTCACCTCCTTTTTCTTCTAATAAAGTATTGGACCCAAGAAATTAAGTGTATTTTAAATCACAAGACATTTTCTGTTAAAACACTTTTTTTTAATTAATAATTATTTTCAAACTTATATCTCGCTTATGGTTAGTTCTACATGAAAAATGCAAATAACTATTTTGTAGGAAATTTTATCACCTTTAATTTTGGTGAAAAAGTAAAAATTGATAGGAGTAACTGTTTTCGAGATATAGGCAAAAAACAAAAAAACTGTTACCTTAATTAAGCGCTTGCATATAAGCAAATTTAGTACTATTAGTATTGTTATTATAAATGTTATTGTTATTAATATGACGACTAAAGACAACTTTAAGACTTTAGTGACTTTTATGTCTCCTCCTTTTTCCTCTACTAAAGTGTTAGACACAATTAATTTAGTTTAATTTCGGTTTTTCAAACATTTTATTTTAAAGCAAATTTTTGTTAAATATTAAAAACTATAAAATGGCTTAGATTGCCTAAAAACACAGATCACACATGATCTTTTGCATAAAAATGAGAAAACGCTCATGTAACACACAAAATAAGTTCCATTTTTTCTTTTTAAAAGTATTATTATTATTATTACTTTTCTTACTATTACTATTATTATTATTATTATTATTATTATTATTATTGTTATTATTATTATTATTATTATTATTATTATTATTATTAAAAACTTATATTAAACAGACAGAAAACGTCGTATTCTGACACAACTTAAAACACAGATCACACATGATCTTTTGCATAGAAATGAGAAAACGCTCATATAACACAAAATAAGCTTCATTTTGGCTTAGAAAACTAAGCTTACTTTTACTACTACTATTATTTTTATTTTTATTATTATTATTATTATTACTATTATTTTTATTATTATTATTACTATTATTATTATTATTATTATTATTATTATTATTATTATTATTATTATTATTATTATTATTATTATTATTATTATTAATATTATTATTATTAAAGACCGATTATAACTTTTGTATAGTAAATGTTTTTATACCAGTTTTAAAATAAGTTATTAATTTTAGACAATTTCTTGCCTAAAAACACAGATCACAGATGATCTCTTGCATAGAAATGAGAAAACGCTCAGATAACACAAAATAAGCATCATTTTTGCTTAGAAAAACTAAGCTTTAATTTAGAAAGAAATTTATTATTATAAGTATTATTATCATTATTATTATTATTATTATTATTGTTATTATTATTATTATTGTTTCTTTTATTACTATTATTATTATTATTATTATTATTATTAATATTGTTATTATTATTATTATTATTATTATTATTAACTTTTGTATAGTAAATGTTTTTATACCAGTTTTAAAATGAGTTATTAATTTTATTCAATTTCTTGCCTAAAAACACAGATCACAGATGATCTCTTGCATAGAAATGAGAAAACGCTCATATAACAAACAAAATAAGCATCATTTTTGCTTAGAAAAACTAAGCTTTAATTTAGAAAGAAATTCATTATTATAAGTATTATTATCATTATTATTATTATTATTATTATTATTATTATTATTATTATTATTATTATTATTATTACTATTATTATTATTATTATTATTATTACTATTATTATTACTATTATTATTATTATTATTATTATTATTATTATTATTATTATTATTAACTTTTGTATAGTAAATGTTTTTATACCAGTTTTAAAATGAGTTATTAATTTTAGACAATTTCTTGCCTAAAAATACAGATCACAGATGATTTCTTGCATAGAAATGAGAAAGCGCTCATATAACACACAAAATAAGCTTCATTTTTGCTTAGAAAACTAAGCTTACTTTTATTTCTATTATTATTTTTATTATTATCATTATTATTATTATTATTATTATTATTATTATTATTGTTTTTATTATTATTATTATTATTATTGTTATTATTATTATTATTATTAAAAACTTATATTAAACAGACAGAAAACGTCGTATTCTGACACAAAAAAACGAATTACGTTATAGACTTGACGAGAACGGCGTATCTCGGACTCTTATAGGACTCTTATAGGGTCAAAAATTATCAGTTTGGATTAAAACAAATTATTTTTGTTGACTCTCAGTCTGAATTGTTCATCAGTTCAAACAAAAACGGCTTACTTTAGACGATCTTTTGCTTTGAACAAGAAAACTTACATCGAACAGACTAAAAACGTATTAATCTGGCATAAAAGAGCAATTTATGTATCACTTTGGATAAAGGCAGCTAATCCTATTCGTTTCATTGCTTAAAATAGACAAAATTGTTAATAAATCTAACAAAAACGCTGTATTCTAGCACAAAATACTAATTACATTATAGTTTCGACGAGAATAGCTTATTTGGAATGATTCTATGCTTCCAAACGAGTAAATTTTTAATAAACAGATGCCAAACATCATGTTTTGTCCTATAAAGACATTTTATATTGCAGTTTGTATTAAAACAAAATATTTTCGTTGATTCTTTGTTAGAAGCAGCAAACCTAACATTAAAGAATCTGAAAACTTTGTATTCGGACACAAACCACCGAATTTTGTTTCAGTTTAGACAAAAACGGTTGATTTTCGACAATATTTTGCTTTGAACAAGAAAGCTTATATCAAACTGACTAAAAACGTCTTATTTTAGCACAAAACAAAAGATTTGCGTTATAGTCTTAACGAGAGCTGTTAATTTCAAACGGTTCTATGCTTTGAAACGAGTAAACTTTCACTGTACAGAGGAAAAACATCTTATTTCGCCTTTTAAAAACGATTCATGCCACAGTTTGGATAAAAACCAATTATTTTCGTTAATTCATTGTTACAAACATGAAACCTTACATCAAAGTAACTGAAAACCCCTTATTCAGGTACAGAAATTCGAATTACGTTTCAGTCTGAACAAAAACTGCTTACTTTAGACGATCCTTTGTTTTGAATACAAAAACTTACATTAAAAAGATTAAAAACGTCTTATTCTGGCTGAAAACTGCAAATTATATATTACTCTAGATAAAAGCAATTTATCCTGATTACTCCTTTACTTAGAATAGAGTAAACTTGTATAAAACTTAATAAAAACTTTAAATTTCGTCTCAAAGAAATAATTTACGTTATAGTTTTGACCAGCACTGTTTATTTCAAACGATTTTATGATTCGAAACTAATGAACTTTTATGGGGCAGATGCAAAACCACATATTACAATATAAAGCGTTGTTTTAAAGCAAATGATTACCTTTTGCAACAAGAAATTTCACGTCAAAGAAACTGAAAACATCGTATCCATGCACAAATATCGAATTACGTATCAGTTTAGGCAAATACAGCTTATTTTAAACGATTCCTTGCTATAAACAAGAAAAATTTTATCAAACATATTGAAAATGTCTTATTCTCGAAAATAAGAGCAAATTATGTAACAGTTTTAACAAAAGCGGATTACTCTGTTTGATTCTATGCTTAGAGTAGAGTAAACTACTATAAAACGTAATGAAAACTCTATATTCAAGCTCAAAAGAACAAATTACGTTATAGTTTTGACAAAAAAAAATTATTTCGGACGACTACATATTTCGAAGTAAGCAAACTTTAATTGAACAAGTGCAAAAGCTAATACTTTGCTTTAAAATAACGATTTATGTGGTAATATGGTATTTTGCATCTGTCCTATAAAAGTTTACTCGTTTCGCTCCATTGAATCATTCGAAATAAATTATTTTGACACAACAACGAAAATAATTTTTTTGTTTAAACTGTAACATGTCGTTTTTATAAAACGAACTAAGACGTTTGGCATCTGTTTAGTGAAAGTTTTCTCGTTTGGGGGCATAAAATCGTTTGAAATTAACAGTTCTGGTCAAAACTATAACGTAAATTATTTCTTTGAGACGAAATTTAAAGTTTTCATTAAGTTTTATACAAGTTTGCTCTATTCTAAGCAAAGGAGTAATCAGGATAAACTGCTTTTATCCAAAGTAATACATAATTTGCAGTTTTGAGTCAGAATAAGACGTTTTTAATCTTTTTAATGTAAGTTTTCGTGTTCAAAAGAAAGAATCGTCTAAAATAAGCAATTTGTGTCCAGACTGAAACGTAATTTGATTTTCTGGGCCTGAATAAGAGGTTTTCAGTTTCTTTGATGTAAGGTTTCTTGTTTGTAACAATGAATAAACGAAAATCATTGGTTTTAATCCAAACTGTGACATAAATCGTTTTTTAAAGGCGAAATCAGACGTTTTGCCTCTGTTCAGTGAAAGTATACTGGTTTCAAAGCATAGAATCGTTTGAATATAACAGTTCTCGTCAAGACTATAACGCAAATCTTTAAAGTGATACAAAGAAATAATTTACGTAATAGTTTTGACCAGAACTGTTAATTTCAAACGATTTTATGCCCCCAAACGAGAAAACTTTCACTAAGCAGATGCCAAACGTCTTAGTTCGTTTTATAAAAGCGACTTATGTTACAGTTTAAACAAAAACAAATTATTTGTGTTGTTGTTGTGTCAAAATAATTTATTTCTAATGATTCAATGGAGCGAAACGGGTAAACTTTTATAGGACAGATGCAAAATACCATATTACCACATAAATCATTATTTTAAAGCAAAGTATTAGCTTTTGCACATGTTCAATTAAAGTTTGCTTACTTCGAAGTATGTAATCGTCCGAAATATTTTTTTTTGTCAAAACTATAACGTAATTTGTTCTTTTGAGCTTGAATATAGAGTTTTCATTACGTTTTATAGTAGTTTACTCTACTCTAAGCATAGAATCAAACAGAGTAATCCGCTTTTGTTAAAACTGATACATAATTTGCTCTTATTTTCGAGAATAAGACGTTTTCAATATGCTTGATAAAATTTTTCTTGTTTATAGCAAGGAATCGTTTAAAATAAGCTGTATTTGCCTAAACTGATACGCAATTAGATATTTATGTATGGATACGAAGTTTTCAGTTTCTTTGACGTGAAATTTCTTGTTGCAAAAGGTAATACTTTGCTTTAAAACAACGCTTTATATGGTAATATGTGGTTTTGCATCTGCCCCATAAAAGTTCATTAGTTTCGAATCATAATTTCGTTTGAAATAAACAGTGCTGGTCAAAACTATAACGTAAATTATTTCTTTGAGACGAAATTTAAAGTTTTCATTAAGTTTTATACAAGTTTACTCTATTCTAAGTAAAGGAGTAATCAGGATAAATTGCTTTTATCTAGAGTAATATATAATTTGCAGTTTTCAGCCAGAATAAGACGTTTTTAATCTTTTTAATGTAAGTTTTCGTGTTCAAAACAAAGGATCGTCTAAAATAAGCAGTTTTAGTCCAGACTGAAACGTAATTCGAATTTCTGTGCCTAAATAAGGGGTTTTCAGTTTCTTTGATGTAAGGTTTCTTGTTTGTAACAATGAATTAACAAAAATAATTGGTTTTTATCCAAACTGTGGCATGAATCAGCTTTAAGACTATAACGCAAATCTTTTGTTTTGTGCTAAAATAAGACGTTTTTAGTCAGTTTGATATAAGCTTTCTTGTTCAAAGCAAAATATTGTCGAAAATCAACCGTTTTTGTCTAAACTGAAACAAAATTCGGTGGTTTGTGTCCGAATACAAAGTTTTCAGATTCTTTAATGTTAGGTTTGCTGCTTCTAACAAAGAATCAACGAAAATATTTTGTTTTAATACAAACTGCAATATAAAATGTCTTTATAGGACAAAACATGATGTTTGGCATCTGTTTATTAAAAATTTACTCGTTTGGAAGCATAGAATCATTCCAAATAAGCTATTCTCGTCGAAACTATAATGTAATTAGTATTTTGTGCTAGAATACAGCGTTTTTGTTAGATTTATTAACAATTTTGTCTATTTTAAGCAATGAAACGAATAGGATTAGCTGCCTTTATCCAAAGTGATACATAAATTGCTCTTTTATGCCAGATTAATACGTTTTTAGTCTGTTCGATGTAAGTTTTCTTGTTCAAAGCAAAAGATCGTCTAAAGTAAGCCGTTTTTGTTTGAACTGATGAACAATTCAGACTGAGAGTCAACAAAAACAATTTGTTTTAATCCAAACTGATAATTTTTGACCCTATAAGAGTCCTATAAGAGTCCGAGATACGCCGTTCTCGTCAAGTCTATAACGTAATTCGTTTTTTTGTGTCAGAATACGACGTTTTCTGTCTGTTTAATATAAGTTTTTAATAATAATAATAATAATAATAACAATAATAATAATAATAATAATAATAATAATAATAATAATAATAATAATAATAATAATAATAACAATAATAATAATAATAATAATAATAATAATAATAATAATAATAATAATAATAATAATAATAATAATAATAATAATAATAAAAATAATAATAGAAATAAAAGTAAGCTTAGTTTTCTAAGCAAAAATGAAGCTTATTTTGTGTGTTATATGAGCGCTTTCTCATTTCTATGCAAGAAATCATCTGTGATCTGTATTTTTAGGCAAGAAATTGTCTAAAATTAATAACTCATTTTAAAACTGGTATAAAAACATTTACTATACAAAAGTTAATAATAATAATAATAATAATAATAATAATAGTAATAAAAGAAACAATAATAATAATAATAATAATAATAATAATAATAATAATAATAATGATAATAATATTTATAATAATAAATTTCTTTCTAAATTAAAGCTTAGTTTTTCTAAGCAAAAATGAAGCTTATTTTGTGTGTTATATGAGCGCTTTCTCATTTCTATGCAAGAAATCATCTGTGATCTGTATTTTTAGGCAAGAAATTGTCTAAAATTAATATCTCATTTTAAAACTGGTATAAAAACATTTACTATACAAAAGTTAATAATAATAATAATTATAATAATAATAATAATAATAATAATAATAATAATAATAATAGTAATAATAATAATAATAATAATAGTAATAATAATAATAATAATAATAATAATAATAATAATAATAATAATAATAATAATAATAATAATAATAATAATAATAATACTTATAATAATGAATTTCTTTCTAAATTAAAGCTTAGTTTTTCTAAGCAAAAATGATGCTTATTTTGTGTGTTATATGAGCGTTTTCTCATTTCTATGCAAGAGATCATCTGTGATCTGTGTTTTTAGGCAAGAAATTAAATAAAAATAATAACTCATTTTAAAACTGGTATAAAAACATTTACTATACAAAAGTTAATAATAATAATAATAATAATAATAATAATAATAATAATAATAATAATAATAACTATAATAGTAATAAAAGAAACAATAATAATAATAATAATAATAATAATAATAATAATAATAATAATAATAATAATAATAACTATAATAGTAATAAAAGAAACAATAATAATAATAATAATAATAATAATAATAATAATAATAATAATAATAATAATAATAATAATAATAATAATAATAATAATAATAATAATAATAATAATGATAATAATACTTATAATAATAAATTTCTTTCTAAATTAAAGCTTAGTTTTTCTAAGCAAAAATGATGCTTATTTTGTGTTATCTGAGCGTTTTCTCATTTCTATGCAAGAGATCATCTGTGATCTGTGTTTTTAGGCAAGAAATTGTCTAAAATTAATAACTCATTTTAAAACTGGTATAAAAACATTTACTATACAAAAGTTATAATCGGTCTTTAATAATAATAATATTAATAATAATAATAATAATAATAATAATAATAATAATAATAATAATAATAGTAATAATAATAATAAAAATAATAGTAATAATAATAATAATAATAAAAATAAAAATAATAGTAGTAGTAAAAGTAAGCTTAGCTTTCTAAGCCAAAATGAAGCTTATTTTGTGTTATATGAGCGTTTTCTCATTTCTATGCAAAAGATCATGTGTGATCTGTGTTTTAAGTTGTGTCAGAATACGACGTTTTCTGTCTGTTTAATATAAGTTTTTAATAATAATAATAATAATATTAATAATAATAATAATAATAATAATAATAATAATAATAATAATAATAATAATAATAACAATAATAATAATAATAATAATAATAATAGTAATAGTAACAAAAGTAATAATAATAATAATACTTTTAAAAAGGAAAAATGGAGCTTATTTTGTGTGTTACATGAGCGTTTTCTCATTTTTATGCAAAAAATCATGTGTGATCTGTGTTTTTAGGCAATCTAAGCCATTTTATAGTTTTTAATATTTAACAAAAATTTGCTTTAAAATAAAATGTTTGAAAAACCGAAATTAAACTAAATTAATTGTGTCTAACACTTTAGTAGAGGAAAAAGGAGGAGACATAAAAGTCACTAAAGTCTTAAAGTTGTCTTTAGTCGTCATATTAATAACAATAACATTTATAATAACAATACTAGTAGTACTAAATTTGCTTATATGCAAGCGCTTAATTAAGGTAACAGTTTTTTTGTTTTTTGCCTATATCTCGAAAACAGTTACTCCTATCAATTTTTACTTTTTCACCAAAATTAAAGGTGATAAAATTTCCTACAAAATAGTTATTTGCATTTTTCATGTAGAACTAACCATAAACGAGATATAAGTTTGAAAATAATTATTAATTAAAAAAAAGTGTTTTAACAGAAAATGTTTTGTGATTTAAAATACACTTAATTTGTTGGGTCCAATACTTTATTAGAAGAAAAAGGAGGTGACATAAAAGTCACTGAAGTCTTCAGAGTCGTTTTTAAATGCTGCATTTTTGACTTCGTCTCAAACATTGAAAACTGAATTACATTTTTGTTCAGTAACAGTTACAGTTTTCTTATTGGTTTTTTGCTTATATCTCCAAAACAGTTACTCCTATCAAATTGTATCTTTCTTTCAAAATTAAAGCTGATAAAATTTCCAACAAAATAGTTATTTACATTTTTCTTGTAGGACCAAGCATAAACGAGTTATAGAGTTGGATATAAATAATATTTAACAAAAATTTGCTTTAAAATAAAATGCTTGAAAAACCAGAATTAAACTAAATTAATTGTGTCTAACACTTTAGTAGAGGAAAAAGGAGAAGACATAAAAGTCACTAAATGTTTCAGAGTCGTCTTTAGTCGTCATATTAATAACAATAACATTAATAATAATAATACTAATAGTACTAAATTTGCTTATATGCAAACGCTTAATTAACGTAACATTTTTTTGGTTTCTTGCTTATATCTCGAAAACAGTTACTCCTATCAATTTTTATCTTTTTTTCAAAATTAAAGCTAATAAAATTTCCTACAAAATAGTTATTTGCATTTTTTTGTAGGACCAACCATAAGCGAGTTATAGAGTTGGATATAAATAATATTTAACAAAAATTTGCTTTAAAATAAAATGTTTGAAAAACCGAAATTAAACTAAATTAATTGAGTCTAACACTTTAGTAGAGGAAAAAGAAAAAGACATAAAAGTCACTAAAGGTTTCAGAGTTGTCTTTAGTTGTCATATTAATAACAATAACATTAATAATAATAATACTAATAGTACTAAATTTGCTTATATGCAAACGCTTAATTAAGGTAACAGTGTTTTGGTTTCTTGCTCATATCTCGAAAACAGTTACTCCTATCAATTTTTATCTTTTTACTAAAATTCAAGCTGATAAAATTTCCTACAAAATAGTTATTTGCATTTTTTATGTAGGACTAACCATAAGCGAGATATAAGATTGAAAATAATTAGTATTTAAAAAAGAAGTGCTTTAACAGTAAATGTCTTGTGATTTAAAATACACTTAATTTATTAGGTCCAATACTTTATTAGAAAAAAAAGGGAGTGACATATAAGTCACTGAAGTCTTCAGAGTCGATTTTAAATGCTGCATTTTCGTCTTCGTCTCAAACATTGAATACTGAATTACATTTTTGTTCTGAAACGGTAACAGTTTTTACTTTGGTTTTTTGCTTATATCTCGAAAACAGTTACGCCTATCAATTTTTATCTTTTTTTCAAAATTAAAGCTGATAACATTTCCTACAAAATAGTTATTTGCATTTTTCTTGTAGGACCAACCATAAGCGAGTTATAAAGTTGGATATAAATAATATTTAACAAAAACTTGCTTAAAAATAAAATGTTTGAAATACTGAAATTAAACTAAATTAATTGTGTCTAACACTTTAGTAGAGAAAAAAGAAAAAGACATAAAAGTCACCAAAGTCTTCAAAATCGTTTTTAGTCGTCATATTAATAACAATAACATTAATAATAATAATACTAATAGTACTAAATCTGCTTATATGCAAGCGCTTTATTAAGGTAACAGTTTTTTGGTTTCTTGCTTATATCTCGAAAACAGTTACTCCTATGAATTTTTGTCTTTCTTTCAAAATTAAAGCTGATAAAATATTCTACAAAATAGTTATTTGCATTTTTCTTGTAGGACCAACCATAAGCGAGTTATAGAGTTGGATATAAATAATACATAACAAAAATTTGCTTTAAAATAAAATGTTTGAAAAACTGAAATTAAACTAATTTAACTGTGTCTAACACTTTAGTAGAGGAAAAAGGAAAAGACATAAAAGTCACTAAAGGTTTCGGAGTTGTCTTTAGTTGTCATATTAATAACAATAACATTAATAATAATAATACTAATAGTACTAAATTTGCTTATATGCAAACGCTCAATTAAGGTAACAGAGTTTTGGTTTCTTGCTTATATCTCGAAAACAGTTACTCCAATCAATTTTTATCTTTTTACTAAAATTCAAGCTGATAAAATTTCCTACAAAATAGTTATTTGCATTTTTCATGTAGGACTAACCATAAGCGAGATATAAGTTTGAATATAATTAATATTTAAAAAAAAGTGCTTTAACAGAAAATGTCTTGTGATTTAAAATACACTTAATTTATTAGGTCCAATACTTTATTAGAAGAAAAAGGGGGTGACATATAAGTCACTGAAGTCTTCAGAGTCGATTGTAAATGCTGCATTTTCGTCTTCGTCTCAAACATTGAAAACTGAATTACATTTTTGTTCTGAAACGGTAACAGTTTTCACTTTGGTTTTTTGCTTATATCTCGAAAACAATTACTCCTATCAGTTTTTATTTTTTTTTCAAAATAAAGCTGATAAAATTTCCTACAAAATAGTTATTTGCATTTTTCTTGTAGGACCAACCATAAGCGAGTTATAAAGTTGGATATAAATAATATTTAACAAAAACTTGCTTAAAAATTAAATGTTTGAAATACTGAAATTAAACTAAATTAATTGTGTCTAACACTTTAGTAGAGAAAAAAGAAAAAGACATAAAAGTCACCAAAGTCTTCAGAATCGTTTTTAGTCGTCATATTAATAACAATAACATTAATAATAATAATACTAATAGTACTAAATTTGCTTACATACAAACGCTTAATTCAGGTAACAATTTTTTGGTTTCTTGCTTATATCTCGAAAACAGATACTCCTATCAATTTTTATCTTTTTACTAAATTAAAGCTGATAAAATTTCCTACAAAATAGTTAATTGCATTTTTAATGTAGGACTAACCATAAGCGAGATATAAGTTTGAAAATAATTAAAATTTAAAAAAAAGTGCTTCAACAGAAAATGTCTTGTGATTTAAAATACACTTAATTTATTGGGTCCAATACTTTATTAGAAGAAAAAAGAGGTGACAGAAAGGTCACTGAAGTCTTTAGAGTCGTTTGTAAATGCTGCATTTTCGTCTTCGTCTCAAACATTGAAAACTGAATTACATTTTTGTTCAGTAACTGTTACAGTTTTCTTATTGGTTTTTTGCTTATATCTCGAAAACAGTTACTCCTATCAATTTTTATCTTTCTTTTAAAATTAAAGCTGATAAAATTTCCTACAAAATAGTTATTTGCATTTTTCTTGTAGGACCAACCATAAGCGAGTTATAAAGTTGGATATAAATAATATTTAACAAAAACTTGCTTAAAAATTAAATGTTTGAAATACTGAAATTAAACTAAATTAATTGTGTCTAACACTTTAGTAAAGAAAAAAGAATATGACATAAAAGTCACCAAAGTCTTCAGAATCGTTTTTAGTCGTCATATTAATAACAATAACATTAATAATAATAATACTAATAGTACTAAATTTGCTTACATGCAAACGCTTAATTCAGGTAACAATTTTTTGGTTTCTTGCTTATATCTCGAAAACAGTTACTCCTATCAATTTTTATCTTTTTACTAAAATTAAAGCTGATAAAATTTCCTACAAAATAGTTAATTGCATTTTTAATGTAGGACTAACCATAAGCGAGATATAAGTTTGAAAATAATTAAAATTTAAAAAAAAGTGCTTCAACAGAAAATGTCTTGTGATTTAAAATACACTTAATTTATTGGGTCCAATACTTTATTAGAAGAAAAAAGAGGTGACAGAAAGGTCACTGAAGTCTTCAGAGTCGATTTTAAATGCTGCATTTTCGTCTTCGTCTCAAACATTGAATACTGAATTACATTTTTGTTCTGAAACGGTAACAGTTTTTACTTTGGTTTTTTGCTTATATCTCGAAAACAGTTACTCCTATCAATTTTTATCTTTCTTTCAAAATTAAAGCTGATAACATTTCCTACAAAATAGTTATTTGCATTTTTCTTGTAGGACCAACCATAAGCGAGTTATAAAGTTAGATATAAATAATATTTAACAAAAACTTGCTTAAAAATAAAATGTTTGAAATACTGAAATTACACTAAATTAATTGTGTCTAACACTTTAGTAGAGAAAAAAGAAAGAGACATAAAAGTCATCAAAGTCTTCAGAATCGTTTTTAGTCGTCATATTAATAACAATAACATTAATAATAATAATACTAATAGTACTAAATTTGCTTATATGCAAACGCTTAATTAAGGTAACAGTGTTTTGGTTTCTTGCTCATATCTCGAAAACAGTTACTCCTATCAATTTTTACCTTTTTACTAAAATTCAAGCTGATAAAATTTCCTACAAAATAGTTATTTGCATTTTTCTTGTAGGACCAACCATAAGCGAGTTATAAAGTTGGATATAAATAATATTTAACAAAAACTTGCTTAAAAATTAAATGTTTGAAATACTAAAATTAAACTAAATTAATTGTGTCTAACACTTTAGTAGAGAAAAAAAAAAGACATAAAAGTTACCAAAGTCTTCAGAATCGTTTTTAGTCGTCATATTAATAACAATAACATTAATAATAATAATACTAATAGTACTAAAACGACTAAAACGATTCTGAAGACTTTGGTGACTTTTATGTCTTTTTCTTTTTTCTCTATTAAAGTGTTAGACACAATTAATTTAGTTTTATTTCAGTATTTCAAACATTTAATTTTTAAGCAAGTTTTTGTTAAATATTATTTATATCCAACTTTATAACTCGCTGATGGTTGGTCCTACAAGAAAAATGCAAATAACTATTTTGTAGGAAATTTTATCAGCTTTATTTTGAAAAAAAGATAAAAACTAATAGGGGTAATTGTTTTCGAGATATAAGCAAAAAACCAAAGTGAAAACTGTTACCGTTTCAGAACAAAAATGTAATTCAGTTTTCAATGTTTGAGACGAAGACGAAAATGCAGCATTTACAATCGACTCTGAAGACTTCAGTGACTTATATGTCACCCCCTTTTTCTTCTAATAAAGTATTGGACATAATAAATTAAGTGTATTTTAAATCACAAGACATTTTCTGTTAAAGCACTTTTTTTTTAATATTAATTATTTTCAAACTTATATCTCGCTTATGGTTAGTCCTACATGAAAAATGCAAATAACTATTTTGTAGGAAATTTTATCAGCTTGAATTTTAGTAAAAAGATAAAAATTGATAGGAGTAACTGTTTTCGAGATATAAGCAAGAAACCAAAACACTGTTACCTTAATTAAGCGTTTGCATATAAGCAAATTTAGTACTATTAGTATTATTATTATTAATGTTATTGTTATTAATATGACAACTAAAGACAACTCTGAAACCTTTAGTGACTTTTATGTCTTTTCCTTTTTCCTCTACTAAAGTGTTAGACACAGTTAAATTAGTTTAATTTCAGTTTTTCAAACATTTTATTTTAAAGCAAATTTTTGTTATATATTATTTATATCCAACTCTATAACTCGCTTATGGTTGGTCCTACAAGAAAAATGCAAATAACTATTTTGTAGAATATTTTATCAGCTTTAATTTTGAAAGAAAGACAAAAATTCATAGGAGTAACTGTTTTCGAGATATAAGCAAGAAACCAAAAAACTGTTACCTTAATAAAGCGCTTGCATATAAGCAGATTTAGTACTGTTAGTATTATTATTATTAATGTTATTGTTATTAATATGACGACTAAAAACGATTCTGAAGACTTTGGTGACTTTTATGTCTTTTTCTTTTTTCTCTACTAAAGTGTTAGACACAATTAATTTAGTTTAATTTCAGTATTTCAAACATTTTATTTTTAAGCAAGTTTTTGTTAAATATTATTTATATCCAACTTTATAACTCGCTTATGGTTGGTCCTCCAAGAAAAATGCAAATAACTATTTTGTAGGAAATGTTATCAGCATTAATTTTGAAAGAAAGATAAAAATTGATAGGAGTAACTGTTTTCGAGATATAAGCAAAAAACCAAAGTAAAAACTGTTACCGTTTCAGAACAAAAATGTAATTTAGTTTTCAATGTTTGAGACGAAGACGAAAATGCAGCATTTAAAATCGACTCTGAAGACTTCAGTGACTTATATGTCACCCCCTTTTTTTTCTAATAAAGTATTGGACCTAATAAATTAAGTGTATTTTAAATCACAAGACATTTTCTGTTAAAGCACTTCTTTTTTAAATATTAATTATTTTCAATCTTATATCTCGCTTATGGTTAGTCCTACATAAAAAATGCAAATAACTATTTTGTAGGAAATTTTATCAGCTTGAATTTTAGTAAAAAGATAAAAATTGATAAGAGTAACTGTTTTCGAGATATGAGCAAGAAACCAAAACACTGTTACCTTAATTAAGCTTTTGCATATAAGCAAATTTAGTTCTATTAGTATTATTATTATTAATGTTATTGTTATTAATATGACGATTAAAAACAACTTTGAAACCTTTAGTGACTTTTATGTCGTCTTCTTTTTCCTCTACTAAAGTGTTAGACACAATTAAATTAGTTTAATTTCAGTTTTTCAAACATTTTATTTTAAAGCAAATTTTTGTTAAATATTATTTATATCCAACTCTATAACTCGCTTATGGTTGGTCCTACAAGAAAAATGCAAATAACTATTTTGTAGGAAATTTTATCAGCTTTAATTTTGAAAGAAAGATAAAAATTGATAGGAGTAACTGTTTTCGAGATATAAGCAAAAAACCAATAAGAAAACTGTGACTGTTACTGAACAAAAATGTAATTCGGTTTTCAATGTTTGAGACGAAGACGAAACTGCAGCATTTAAAAACGACTCTGAAGACTTCAGTGACTTTTATGTCACTTCCTTTTTCTTCTAATAAAGTATTGGACCCAATAAATTAAGTGTATTTTAAATCACAAGACATTTTCTGTTAAAGCACTTCTTTTTTAAATATTAATTATTTTCAATCTTATATCTCGCTTATGGTTAGTCCTACATAAAAAATGCAAATAACTATTTTGTAGAAAATTTTATCAGCTTGAATTTTAGTAAAAAGATAAAAATTGATAGGAGTAACTGTTTTCGAGATATAAGCAAGAAACCAAAACACTGTTACCTTAATTAAGCGTTTGCATATAAGCAAATTTAGTACTATTAGTATTATTATTATTAATGTTATTGTTATTAATATGACAACTAAAGACAACTCTGAAACATTTAGTGACTTTTATGTCTTTTCCTTTTTTCTCTACTAAAGTGTTAGACACAGTTAAATTAGTTTAATTTCAGTTTTTCAAACATTTTATTTTAAAGCAAATTTTTGTTAAATATTATTTATATCCAACTCTATAACTCGCTTATGGTTGGTCCTACAAGAAAAATGCAAATAACTATTTTGTAGAATATTTTATCAGCTTTAATTTTGAAAGAAAGACAAAAATTCATAGGAGTAACTGTTTTCGAGATATAAGCAAGAAACCAAAAAACTGTTACCTTAATAATGCGCTTGCATATAAGCAGATTTAGTACTATTAGTATTATAATTATTAATGTTATTGTTATTAATATGACGACTAAAACCGATTCTGAAGACTTTGGTGACTTTTATGTCTTTTTCTTTTTTCTCTACTAAAGTGTTAGACACAATTAATTTAGTTTAATTTCAGTATTTCAAACATTTTATTTTTAAGCAAGTTTTTGTTAAATATTATTTATATCCAACTTTATAACTCGCTTATGGTTGGTCCTACAAGAAAAATGCAAATAACTACTTTGTAGGAAATGTTATCAGCTTTAATTTTGAAAGAATGATAAAAATTGATAGGAGTAACTGTTTTCGAGATATGAGCAAGAAACCAAAACACTGTTACCTTAATTAAGCGTTTGCATATAAGCAAATTTAGTACTATTAGTATTATTATTATTAATGTTATTGTTATTAATATGACGATTAAAGACAACTTTGAAACCTTTAGTGACTTTTATGTCTTCTTCTTTTTCCTCTACTAAAGTGTTAGACACAATTAAATTAGTATAATTTCAGTTTTTCAAACATTTTATTTTAAAGCAAATTTTTGTTAAATATTATTTATATCCAACTCTATAACTCGCTTATGGTTGGTCCTACAAGAAAAATGCAAATAACTATTTTGTAGGAAGATTTATGAGCTTTAATTTTGACAGAAAGATAAAAATTGATAGGAGTAACTGTTTTCGAGATATAAGCAAAAAACCAATAAGAAAACTGTGACTGTTACTGAACAAAAATGTAATTCGGTTTTCAATGTTTGAGACGAAGACGAAACTGCAGCATTTAAAAACGACTCTGAAGACTTCAGTGACTTTTATGTCACTTCCTTTTTCTTCTAATAAAGTATTGGACCCAATAAATTAAGTGTATTTTAAATCACAAGACATTTTCTGTTAAAGCACTTCTTTTTTAAATATTAATTATTTTCAATCTTATATCTCGCTTATGGTTAGTCCTACATAAAAAATGCAAATAACTATTTTGTAGGAAATTTTATCAGCTTGAATTTTAGTAAAAAGATAAAAATTGATAGGAGTAACTGTTTTCGAGATATAAGCAAGAAACCAAAACACTGTTACCTTAATTAAGCGTTTGCATATAAGCAAATTTAGTACTATTAGTATTATTATTATTAATGTTATTGTTATTAATATGACAACTAAAGACAACTCTGAAACATTTAGTGACTTTTATGTCTTTTCCTTTTTTCTCTACTAAAGTGTTAGACACAGTTAAATTAGTTTAATTTCAGTTTTTCAAACATTTTATTTTAAAGCAAATTTTTGTTAAATATTATTTATATCCAACTCTATAACTCGCTTATGGTTGGTCCTACAAGAAAAATGCAAATAACTATTTTGTAGAATATTTTATCAGCTTTAATTTTGAAAGAAAGACAAAAATTCATAGGAGTAACTGTTTTCGAGATATAAGCAAGAAACCAAAAAACTGTTACCTTAATAATGCGCTTGCATATAAGCAGATTTAGTACTATTAGTATTATAATTATTAATGTTATTGTTATTAATATGACGACTAAAACCGATTCTGAAGACTTTGGTGACTTTTATGTCTTTTTCTTTTTTCTCTACTAAAGTGTTAGACACAATTAATTTAGTTTAATTTCAGTATTTCAAACATTTTATTTTTAAGCAAGTTTTTGTTAAATATTATTTATATCCAACTTTATAACTCGCTTATGGTTGGTCCTACAAGAAAAATGCAAATAACTACTTTGTAGGAAATGTTATCAGCTTTAATTTTGAAAGAAAGATAAAAATTGATAGGAGTAACTGTTTTCGAGATAAGAGCAAGAAACCAAAACACTGTTACCTTAATTAAGCGTTTGCATATAAGCAAATTTAGTACTATTAGTATTATTATTATTAATGTTATTGTTATTAATATGACGATTAAAGACAACTTTGAAACCTTTAGTGACTTTTATGTCTTCTTCTTTTTCCTCTACTAAAGTGTTAGACACAATTAAATTAGTATAATTTCAGTTTTTCAAACATTTTATTTTAAAGCAAATTTTTGTTAAATATTATTTATATCCAACTCTATAACTCGCTTATGGTTGGTCCTACAAGAAAAATGCAAATAACTATTTTGTAGGAAGATTTATGAGCTTTAATTTTGACAGAAAGATAAAAATTGATAGGAGTAACTGTTTTCGAGATATAAGCAAAAAACCAATAAGAAAACTGTGACTGTTACTGAACAAAAATGTAATTCAGTTTTCAATGTTTGAGACAAAGACGAAACTGCAGCATTTAAAAACGACTCTGAAGACTTCAGTGACTTTTATGTCACTTCCTTTTTCTTCTAATAAAGTATTGGACCCAATAAATTAAGTGTATTTTAAATCACAAGACATTTTCTGTTAAAGCACTTTTTTTTTAAATATTAATTATTTTCAATCATATATCTCGCTTATGGTTAGTCCTACATGAAAAATGCAAATAACTATTTTATAGGAAATTTTATCAGCTTGAATTTTAGTAAAAAGATAAAAATTGATAGAAGTAACTGTTTTCGAGATATAAGCAAGAAACCAAAACACTGTTACCTTAATTAAGCGTTTGCATATAAGCAAATTTAGTACTATTAGTATTATTATTATTAATGTTATTGTTATTAATATGACAACTAAAGACAACTCTGAAACCTTTAGTGACTTTTATGTCTTTTCCTTTTTCTTCTACTAAAGTGTTAGACACAATTAAATTAGTTTAATTTCAGTTTTTCAAACATTTTATTTTAAAGCAAATTTTTGTTAAAAACTATTTATATCCAACTCTATAACTCGCTTATGGTTGGTCCTACAAGAAAAATGCAAATAACTATTTTGTAGGAAATTTTATCAGCTTTAATTTTGAAAAAAAGACAAAAATTCATAGGAGTAACTGTTTTCGAGATATAAGCAAGAAACCAAAAAACTGTTACCTTAATAAAGCGCTTGCATATAAGCAGATTTAGTACTATTAGTATTATTATTATTAATGTTATTGTTATTAATATGACGACTAAAAACGATTCTGAAGACTTTGGTGATTTTTATGTCTTTTTCTTTTTTCTCTACTAAAGTGTTAGACACAATTAATTTAGTTTAATTTCAGTATTTCAAACATTTTATTTTTAAGCAAGTTTTTGTTAAATATTATTTATAACCAACTTTATAACTCGCTTATGGTTGGTCCCACAAGAAAAAAGCAAATAACTATTTTGTAGGAAATGTTATCAGCTTTAATTTTGAAAGAGAGATAAAAATTGATAGGAGTAACTGTTTTCGAGATATGAGCAAGAAACCAAAACACTGTTACCTTAATTAAGCGTTTGCATATAAGCAAATTTAGTACTATTAGTATTATTATTATTAATGTTATTGTTATTAATATGACGATTAAAGACAACTTTGAAACCTTTAGTGACTATTATGTCTTCTTCTTTTTCCTCTACTAAAGTGTTAGACACAATTAAATTAGTTTAATTTCAGTTTTTCAAACATTTTATTTTAAAGCAAATTTTTGTTAAATATTATTTATATCCAACTCTATAACTCGCTTATGGTTGATCCTACAAGAAAAATGCAAATATCTACTTTGTAGGAAATTTTATCAGCTTTAATTTTGACAGAAAGATAAAAATTGATAGGAGTAACTGTTTTCGAGATATAAGCAAAAAACCAATGTAAAAACTGTTACCGTTTCAGAACAAAAATGTAATTCAGTTTTCAATGTTTGAGACGAAGACGAAAATGCAGCATTTAAAATCGACTCTGAAGATTTCAGTGACTTATATGTCACCCCCTTTTTTTCTAATAAAGTATTGGACCTAATAAATTAAGTGTATTTTAAATCACAAGACATTTTCTGTTAAAGCACTTCTTTTTTAAATATTAATTATTTTCAATCTTATATCTCGCTTATGGTTAGTCCTACATAAAAAATGCAAATAATTATTTTGTAGGAAATTTTATCAGCTTGAATTTTAGTAAAAAGATAAAAGTTGATAGGAGTAACTGTTTTCGAGATATGAGCAAGAAACCAAAACACTGTTACCTTAATTAAGCGTTTGCACATTAGCAAATTTAGTACTATTAGTATTTTTATTATTAATGTTATTGTTATTAATATGACGATTAAAGACAACTTTGAAACCTTTAGTGACTTTTATGTCTTCTTCTGTTTCCTCTACTAAAGTGTTAGACACAATTAAATTAGTTTAATTTCAGTTTTTCAAACATTTTATTTTAAAGCAAATTTTTGTTAAATATTATTTATATCCAACTCTATAACTCGCTTATGGTTGATCCTACAAGAAAAATGCAAATATCTATTTTGTAGGAAATTTTATCAGCTTTAATTTTGACAGAAAGATAAAAATTGATAGGAGTAACTGTTTTCCAGATATAAGCAAAAAACCAATGTAAAAACTGTTACCGTTTCAGAACAAAAATGTAATTCAGTTTTCAATGTTTGAGACGAAGACGAAAATGCAGCATTTAAAATCGACTCTGAAGACTTCAGTGACTTATATGTCACCCCCTTTTTTTCTAATAAAGTATTGGACCTAATAAATTAAGTGTACTTTAAATCACAAGACATTTTCTGTTAAAGCACTTCTTTTTTAAATATTAATTATTTTCAATCTTATATCTCGCTTATGGTTAGTCCTACATAAAAAATGCAAATAATTATTTTGTAGGAAATTTTATCAGCTTGAATATTAGTAAAGAGATAAAAGTTGATAGGAGTAACTGTTTTCGAGATATGAGCAAGAAACCAAAACACTGTTACCTTAATTAAGCGTTTGCATATTAGCAAATTTAGTACTATTAGTATTATTATTATTAATGTTATTGTTATTAATATGACGATTAAAGACAACTTTGAAACCTTTAGTGACTTTTATGTCTTCTTCTTTTTCCTCTACTAAAGTGTTAGACACAATTAAATTAGTTTAATTTCAGTTTTTCAAACATTTTATTTTAAAGCAAATTTTTGTTAAATATTATTTATATCCAACTCTATAACTCGCTTATGGTTGGTCGTACAAGAAAAATGCAAATAACTATTTTGTAGGAAATTTTATCAGCTTTAATTTTAAAAGAAAGATAAAAATTGATAGGAGTAACTGTTTTCGAGATATAAGCAAAAAACCAATAAGAAAACTGTGACTGTTACTGAACAAAAATGTAATTCGGTTTTCAATGTTTGAGACGAAGACGAAACTGCAGCATTTAAAAACGACTCTGAAGACTTCAGTGACTTTTATGTCACTTCCTTTTTCTTCTAATAAAGTATTGGACCCAATAAATTAAGTGTATTTTAAATCACAAGACATTTTCTGTTAAAGCACTTTTTTTTTAAATATTAATT
Source organism: Tribolium castaneum (assembly GCF_031307605.1). NCBI lineage: Eukaryota > Metazoa > Arthropoda > Insecta > Coleoptera > Tenebrionidae > Tribolium > Tribolium castaneum. Next base: position 3,155,975 of record NC_087396.1, on the reverse strand, counting down.
ATTTTCAATCATATATCTCGCTTATGGTTAGTCCTACATGAAAAATGCAAATAACTATTTTGTAGGAAATTTTATCAGCTTGAATTTTAGTAAAAAGATAAAAATTGATAGGAGTAACTGTTTTCGAGATATAAGCAAGAAACCAAAACACTGTTACCCTAATTAAGCGTTTGCATATAAGCAAATTTAGAACTATTAGTATTATTATTATTAATGTTATTGTTATTAATATGACAACTAAAGACAACTCTGAAACCTTTAGTGACTTTTATGTCTTTTCGTTTTTTCTCTACTAAAGTGTTAGACACAGTAAAATTAGTTTAATTTCAGTTTTTCAAACATTTTATTTTAAAGCAAATTTTTGTTAAATATTATTTATATCCAACTCTATAACTCGCTTATGGTTGGTCCTACAAGAAAAATGCAAATAACTATTTTGTAGAATATTTTATCAGCTTTAATTTTGAAAAAAAGACAAAAATTCATAGGAGTAACTGTTTTCGAGATATAAGCAAGAAACCAAAGTAAAAACTGTTACCGTTTCAGAACAAAAATGTAATTCAGTTTTCAATGTTTGAGACGAAGACGAAAATGCAGCATTTAAAATCGACTCTGAAGACTTCAGTGACTTATATGTCACCCCCTTTTTTTCTAATAAAGTATTGGACCTAATAAATTAAGTGTACTTTAAATCACAAGACATTTTCTGTTTAAGCACTTCTTTTTTAAATATTAATTATTTTCAATCTTATATCTCGCTTATGGTTAGTCCTACATAAAAAATGCAAATAATTATTTTGTAGGAAATTTTATCAGCTTGAATTTTAGTAAAAAGATAAAAGTTGATAGGAGTAACTGTTTTCGAGATATGAGCAAGAAACCAAAACTCTGTTACCTTAATAAAGCGCTTGCATTTAAGCAGATTTAGTACTATTAGTATTATTATTATTAATGTTATTGTTATTAATATGACGACTAAAAACGATTCTGAAGACTTTGGTGACTTTTATGTCTTTTTCTTTTTTCTCTACTAAAGTGTTAGACACAATTAATTTAGTTTAATTTCAGTATTTCAAACATTTTATTTTTAAGCAAGTTTTTGTTAAATATTATTTATATCCAACTTTATAACTCGCTTATGGTTGGTCCTACAAGAAAAATGCAAATAACTATTTTGTAGGAAATGTTATCAGCTTTAATTTTGAAAGAAAAATAAAAATTGATAGGAGTAACTGTTTTCGAGATATAAGCAAAAAACCAAAGTAAAAACTGTTACCGTTTCAGAACAAAAATTTAATTCAGTTTTCAATGTTTGAGACGAAGACGAAAATGCAGCATTTAAAATCGACTCTGAAGACTTCAGTGACTTATATGTCACCCCCTTTTTTTCTAATTAAGTATTGGACCTAATAAATTAAGTGTATTTTAAATCACAAGACATTTTCTGTTAAAGCACTTCTTTTTTAAATATTAATTATTTTCAATCTTATATCTCGCTTATGGTTAGTCCTACATAAAAAATGCAAATAATTATTTTGTAGGAAATTTTATCAGCTTGAATTTTAGTAAAAAGATAATAATTGATAGGAGTAACTGTTTTCGAGATATGAGCAAGAAACCAAAACACTGTTACCTTAATTAAGCGTTTGCATATAAGCAAATTTAGTACTATTAGTATTATTATTATTAATGTTATTGTTATTAATATGACGATTAAAGACAACTTTGAAACCTTTAGTGACTTTTATGTCTTCTTCTTTTTCCTCTACTAAAGTGTTAGACACAATTAAATTAGTTTAATTTCAGTTTTTCAAACATTTTATTTTAAAGCAAATTTTTGTTAAATATTACTCTATAACTCGCTTATGGTTGGTCCTACAAGAAAAATGCAAATAACTATTTTGTAGGAAATTTTATCAGCTTTAATTTTGAAAAAAAGATAAAAATTGATAGGAGTAACTGTTTTCGAGATATAAGCAAGAAACCAAAAAACTGTTACCTTAATAAAGCGCTTGCATATAAGCAGATTTAGTACTATTAGTATTATTATTATTAATGTTATTGTTATTAATATGACGACTAAAAACGATTCTGAAGACTTTGGTGACTTTTATGTCTTTTTCTTTTTTCTCTACTAAAGTGTTAGACTCAATTAATTTAGTTTAATTTCGGTTTTTCAAACATTTTATTTAAAGCAAATTTTTGTTAAATATTATTTATATCCAACTCTATAACTCGCTTATGGTTGGTCCTACAAGAAAAATGCAAACAACTATTTTGTAGGAAGCTTTATCAGCTTTAATTTTAAAAGAAAGATAAAAATTGATAGGAGTAACTGTTTTCGAGATATAAGCAAAAAACCAATAAGAAAACTGTAACAGTTACTGAACAAAAATGTAATTCAGTTTTCAATGTTTGAGACGAAGACGAAAATGCAGCATTTACAAACGACTCTAAAGACTTCAGTGACCTTTCTGTCACCTCTTTTTTCTTCTAATAAAGTATTGGACCGAATAAATTAAGTGTATTTTAAATCACAAGACATTTTCTGTTGAAGCAATTTTTTTTAAATTTTAATTATTTTCAAACTTATATCTCGCTTATGGTTAGTCCTACATTAAAAATGCAATTAACTATTTTGTAGGAAATTTTATCAGCTTTAATTTTAGTAAAAAAATAAAAATTGATAGGAGTAACTGTTTTCGAGATATAAGCAAGAAACCAAAACACTGTTACCTTAATTAAGCGTTTGCATATAAGCAAATTTAGTACTATTAGTATTATTATTATTAATGTTATTGTTATTAATATTACGATTAAAGACAACTTTGAAACCTTTAGTGACTTTTATGTCTTCTTCTTTTTCCTCTACTAAAGTGTTAGACACAATTAAATTAGTTTAATTTCAGTTTTTCAAACATTTTATTTTAAAGCAAATTTTTGTTAAATATTATTTATATCCAACTCTATAACTCGCTTATGGTTGGTCCTACAAGAAAAATGCAAATAACTATTTTGTAGAATATTTTATCAGCTTTAATTTTGAAAGAGAGACAAAAATTCATAGGAGTAACTGTTATCGAGATATAAGCAAGAAACCAAAAAACTGTTACCTTAATAAAGCGCTTGCATATAAGCAGATTTAGTACTATTAGTATTATTATTATTAATGTTATTGTTATTAATATGACGACTAAAAACGATTCTGAAGACTTTGGTGACTTTTATGTCTTCTTCTTTTTTCTCTACTAAAGTGTTAGACACAATTAAATTAGTTTAATTTCAGTTTTTCAAACATTTTATTTTAAAGCAAATTTTTGTTAAATATTATTTATATCCAACTTTATAACTCGCTTATGGTTGGTCCTACAAGAAAAATGCAAATAACTATTTTGTAGGAAATGTTATCAGCTTTAATTTTGAAAAAAAGATAAAAATTGATAGGAGTAACTGTTTTCGAGATATAAGCAAAAAACCAAAGTAAAAACTGTTACCGTTTCAGAATAAAAATGTAATTCAGTTTTCAATGTTTGAGACGAAGACGAAAATGCAGCATTTAAAATCGACTCTGAAGACTTCAGTGACTTTTATGTCACTTCCTTTTTCTTCTAATAAAGTATTGGACCCAATAAATTAAGTGTATTTTAAATCACAAGACATTTTCTGTTAAAGCACTTTTTTTTAAATATTAATTATTTTCAATCATATATCTCGCTTATGGTTAGTCCTACATGAAAAATGCAAATAACTATTTTGTAGGAAATTTTATCAGCTTGAATTTTAGTAAAAAGATAAAAATTGATAGGAGTAACTGTTTTCGAGATATAAGCAAGAAACCAAAACACTGTTACCTTAATTAAGCGTTTGCATATAAGCAAATTTAGTACTATTAGTATTATTATTATTAATGTTATTGTTATTAATATGACAACTAAAGACAACTCTGAAACCTTTAGTGACTTTTTTGTCTTTTCCTTTTTTCTCTACTAAAGTGTTAGACACAGTTAAATTAGTTTAATTTCAGTTTTTCAAACATTTTATTTTAAAGCAAATTTTTGTTAAATATTATTTATATCCAACTCTATAACTCGCTTATGGTTGGTCCTACAAGAAAAATGCAAATAACTATTTTGTAGAATATTTTATCAGCTTTAATTTTGAAAGAAAGACAAAAATTCATAAGAGTAACTGTTTTCGAGATATAAGCAAGAAACCAAAAAACTGTTACCTTAATAAAGCGCTTGCATATAAGCAGATTTAGTACTATTAGTATTATTATTATTAATGTTATTGTTATTAATATGACGACTAAAAACGATTCTGAAGACTTTGGTGACTTTTATGTCTTTTTCTTTTTTCTCTACTAAAGTGTTAGACACAATTAATTTAGTTTAATTTCAGTATTTCAAACATTTTATTTTTAAGCAAGTTTTTGTTAAATATTATTTATATCCAACTTTATAACTCGCTTATGGTTGGTCCTACAAGAAAAATGCAAATAACTATTTTGTAGGAAATGTTATCAGCTTTAATTTTGAAAGAAAGATAAAAATTGATAGGAGTAACTGTTTTCGAGATATAAGCAAAAAACCAAAGTAAAAACTATTACCGTTTCAGAACAAAAATGTAATTCAGTTTTCAATGTTTGAGACGAAGACGAAAATGCAGCATTTAAAATCGACTCTGAAGACTTCAGTGACTTATATGTCATCCCCTTTTTTTTTTAATAAAGTATTGGACCTAATAAATTAAGTGTATTTTAAATCACAAGACATTTTCTGTTAAAGCACTTCTTTTTTAAATATTAATTATTTTCAATCTTATATCTCGCTTATGGTTAGTCCTACATAAAAAATGCAAATAACTATTTTGTAGGAAATTTTATCAGCTTGAATTTTAGTAAAAAGATAAAAATTGATAGGAGTAACTGTTTTCGAGATATGAGCAAGAAACCAAAACACTGTTACCTTAATTAAGCGTTTGCATATAAGCAAATTTAGTACTATTAGTATTATTATTATTAATGTTATTGTTATTAATATGACGATTAAAGACAACTTTGAAACCTTTAGTGACTTTTATGTCTTCTTCTTTTTCTTCTACTAAAGTGTTAGACACAATTAAATTAGTTTAATTTCAGTTTTTCAAACATTTTATTTTAAAGCAAATTTTTGTTAAATATTATTTATATCCAACTCTATAACTCGCTTATGGTTGGTCCTACAAGAAAAATGCAAATAACTATTTTGTAGGAAATTTTATCAGCTTTAATTTTGACAGAAAGATAAAAATTGATAGGAGTAACTGTTTTCGAGATATAAGCAAGAAACCAAAAAAATGTTACGTTAATTAAGCGTTTGCATATAAGCAAATTTAGTACTATTAGTATTATTATTATTAATGTTATTGTTATTAATATGACGACTAAAGACGACTCTGAAACATTTAGTGACTTTTATGTCTTCTCCTTTTTCCTCTACTAAAAAGTTAGACACAATTAATTTAGTTTAATTCCGGTTTTTCAAGCATTTTATTTTAAAGCAAATTTTTGTTAAATATTATTTATATCCAACTCTATAACTCGTTTATGCTTGGTCCTACAAGAAAAATGTAAATAACTATTTTGTTGGAAATTTTATCAGCTTTAATTTTGAAAAAAAGATAAAATTTGATAGAAGTAACTGTTTTCGAGATATAAGCAAAAAACCAATAAGAAAACTGTAACTGTTACTGAACAAAAATGTAATTCAGTTTTCAATGTTTGAGACGAAGTCAAAAATGCACCATTTAAAAACGACTCTGAAGACTTCAGTGACTTTTATGTCACCTCCTTTTTCTTCTAATAAAGTATTGGACCCAACAAATTAAGTGTATTTTAAATCACAAGACATTTTCTGTTAAAACACTTTTTTTTAATTAATAATTATTTTCAAACTTATATCTCGCTTATGGTTAGTTCTACATGAAAAATGCAAATAACTATTTTGTAGGAAATTTTATCACCTTTAATTTTGGTGAAAAAGTAAAAATTGATAGGAGTAACTGTTTTCGGGATATAGGCAAAAAACAAAAAAACTGTTACCTTAATTAAGCGCTTGCATATAAGCAAATTTAGTACTACGAGTATTGTTATTATAAATGTTATTGTTATTAATATGACGACTAAAGACAACTTTAAGACTTTAGTGACTTTTATGTCTCCTCCTTTTTCCTCTACTAAAGTGTTAGACACAATTAATTTAGTTTAATTTCGGTTTTTCAAACATTTTATTTTAAAGCAAATTTTTGTTAAATATTAAAAACTATAAAATGGCTTAGACTGCCTAAAAACACAGATCACACATGATCTTTTGCATAGAAATGAGAAAACGCTCATATAACACAAAATAAGCTTCATTTTGGCTTAGAAAACTAAGCTTACTTTTACTACTACTATTATTTATATTTTTATTATTATTATTATTATTACTATTATTTTTATTATTATTATTACTATTATTATTATTATTATTATTATTATTATTATTATTAATAATATTATTATTATTAAAGACCGATTATAACTTTTGTATAGTAAATGTTTATATACCAGTTTTAAAATGAGTTATTAATTTTAGACAATTTCTTGCCTAAAAACACAGATCACAGATGATCTCTTGCATAGAAATGAGAAAACGCTCAAATAACACAAAATAAGCATCATTTTTGCTTAGAAAAACTAAGCTTTAATTTAGAAAGAAATTTATTATTATAAGTATTATTATCATTATTATTATTATTATTATTATTATTATTATTATTATTGTTTCTTTTATTACTATTATTATTATTATTATTATTATTATTATTATTATTATTATTATTATTATTATTATTATTATTAACTTTTGTATAGTAAATGTTTTTATACCAGTTTTAAAATGAGTTATTAATTTTATTCAATTTCTTGCCTAAAAACACAGATCACAGATGATCTCTTGCATAGAAATGAGAAAACGCTCATATAACACACAAAATAAGCATCATTTTTGCTTAGAAAAACTAAGCTTTAATTTAGAAAGAAATTCATTATTATAAGTATTATTATCATTATTATTATTATTATTATTATTATTATTATTATTATTATTATTATTATTACTATTATTATTATTATTATTATTATTATTATTATTATTATTATTATTATTATTGTTATTATTATTATTATTATTATTATTGTTATTATTATTATTATTATTAAAAACTTATATTAAACAGACAGAAAACGTCGTATTCTGACACAAAAAAGCGAATTACGTTATAGACTTGACGAGAACGGCGTATCTCGGACTCTTATAGGACTCTTATAGGGTCAAAAATTATCAGTTTGGATTAAAACAAATTATTTTTGTTGACTCTCAGTCTGAATTGTTTATCAGTTCAAACAAAAACGGCTTACTTTAGACGATCTTTTGCTTTGAACAAGAAAACTTACATCGAACAGACTAAAAACGTATTAATCTGGCATAAAAGAGCAATTTATGTATCACTTTGGATAAAGGCAGCTAATCCTATTCGTTTCATTGCTTAAAATAGACAAAATTGTTAATAAATCTAACAAAAACGCTGTATTCTAGCACAAAATACTAATTACATTATAGTTTCGACGAGAATAGCTTATTTGGAATGATTCTATGCTTCCAAACGAGTAAATTTTTAATAAACAGATGCCAAACATCATGTTTTGTCCTATAAAGACATTTTATATTGCAGTTTGTATTAAAACAAAATATTTTCGTTGATTCTTTGTTAGAAGCAGCAAACCTAACATTAGAGAATCTGAAAACTTTGTATTCGGACACAAACCACCGAATTTTGTTTCAGTTTAGACAAAAACGGTTGATTTTCGACAATATTTTGCTTTGAACAAGAAAGCTTATATCAAACTGACTAAAAACGTCTTATTTTAGCACAAAACAAAAGATTTGCGTTATAGTCTTAACGAGAGCTGTTAATTTCAAACGGTTCTATGCTTTGAAACGAGTAAACTTTCACTGTACAGAGGAAAAACATCTTATTTCGCCTTTTAAAAACGATTCATGCCACAGTTTGGATAAAAACCAATTATTTTCGTTAATTCATTGTTACAAACATGAAACCTTACATCAAAGTAACTGAAAACCCCTTATTCAGGCACAGAAATTCGAATTACGTTTCAGTCTGAACAAAAACTGCTTACTTTAGACGATCCTTTGTTTTGAATACAAAAACTTACATTAAAAAGATTAAAAACGTCTTATTCTGGCTGAAAACTGCAAATTATATATTACTCTAGATAAAAGCAATTTATCCTGATTACTCCTTTACTTAGAATAGAGTAAACTTGTATAAAACTTAATAAAAATTTTAAATTTCGTCTCAAAGAAATAATTTACGTTATAGTTTTGACCAGCACTGTTTATTTCAAACGATTTTATGATTCGAAACTAATGAACTTTTATGGGGCAGATGCAAAACCACATATTACAATATAAAGCGTTGTTTTAAAGCAAATTATTACCTTTTGCAACAAGAAATTTCACGTCAAAGAAACTGAAAACATCGTATCCATGCACAAATATCGAATTACGTATCAGTTTAGGCAAATACAGCTTATTTTAAACGATTCCTTGCTATAAACAAGAAAAATTTTATCAAACATATTGAAAATGTCTTATTCTCGAAAATAAGAGCAAATTATGTATCAGTTTTAACAAAAGCGGATTACTCTGTTTGATTCTATGCTTAGAGTAGAGTAAACTACTATAAAACGTAATGAAAACTCTATATTCAAGCTCAAAAGAACAAATTACGTTATAGTTTTGACAAAAAAAAATTATTTCGGACGACTACATATTTCGAAGTAAGCAAACTTTAATTGAACAAGTGCAAAAGCTAATACTTTGCTTTAAAATAACGATTTATGTGGTAATATGGTATTTTGCATCTGTCCTATAAAAGTTTACTCGTTTCGCTCCATTGAATCATTCGAAATAAATTATTTTGACACAACAACGAAAATAATTTTTTTGTTTAAACTGTAACATGTCGTTTTTATAAAACGAACTAAGACGTTTGGCATCTGTTTAGTGAAAGTTTTCTCGTTTGGGGTCATAAAATCGTTTGAAATTAACAGTTCTGGTCAAAACTATAACGTAAATTATTTCTTTGAGACGAAATTTAAAGTTTTCATTAAGTTTTATACAAGTTTGCTCTATTCTAAGCAAAGGAGTAATCAGGATAAACTGCTTTTATCCAAAGTAATACATAATTTGCAGTTTTGAGCCAGAATATGACATTTTTAATCTTTTTAATGTAAGTTTTCGTGTTCAAAAGAAAGAATCGTCTAAAATAAGCAATTTGTGTCCAGACTGAAACGTAATTTGATTTTCTGGGCCTGAATAAGAGGTTTTCAGTTTCTTTGATGTAAGGTTTCTTGTTTGTAACAATGAATAAACGAAAATCATTGGTTTTAATCCAAACTGTGACATAAATCGTTTTTTAAAGGCGAAATCAGACGTTTTGCCTCTGTTCAGTGAAAGTATACTGGTTTCAAAGCATAGAATCGTTTGAAATTAACAGTTCTCGTCAAGACTATAACGCAAATCTTTAAAGTGATACAAAGAAATAATTTACGTAATAGTTTTGACCAGAACTGTTAATTTCAAACGATTTTATGCCCCCAAACGAAAAAACTTTCACTAAGCAGATGCCAAACGTCTTAGTTCGTTTTATAAAAGCGACTTATGTTACAGTTTAAACAAAAACAAATTATTTGTGTTGTTGTTGTGTCAAAATAATTTATTTCTAATGATTCAATGGAGCGAAACGGGTAAACTTTTATAGGACAGATGCAAAATACCATATTACCACATAAATCATTATTTTAAAGCAAAGTATTAGCTTTTGCACATGTTCAATTAAAGTTTGCTTACTTCGAAGTATGTAATCGTCCGAAATATTTTTTTTTGTCAAAACTATAACGTAATTTGTTCTTTTGAGCTTGAATATAGGGTTTTCATTACGTTTTATAGTAGTTTACTCTACTCTAAGCATAGAATCAAACAGAGTAATCCGCTTTTGTTAAAACTGATACATAATTTGCTCTTATTTTCGAGAATAAGACGTTTTCAATATGCTTGATAAAATTTTTCTTGTTTATAGCAAGGAATCGTTTAAAATAAGCTGTATTTGCCTAAACTGATACTTAATTAGATATTTATGTATGGATACGAAGTTTTCAGTTTCTTTGACGTGAAATTTCTTGTTGCAAAAGGTAATACTTTGCTTTAAAACAACGCTTTATATGGTAATATGTGGTTTTGCATCTGCCCCATAAAAGTTCATTAGTTTCGAATCATAATTTCGTTTGAAATAAACAGTGCTGGTCAAAACTATAACGTAAATTATTTCTTTGAGACGAAATTTAAAGTTTTCATTAAGTTTTATACAAGTTTACTCTATTCTAAGTAAAGGAGTAATCAGGATAAATTGCTTTTATCTAGAGTAATATATAATTTGCAGTTTTCAGCCAGAATAAGACGTTTTTAATCTTTTTAATGTAAGTTTTCGTGTTCAAAACAAAGGATCGTCTAAAATAAGCAGTTTTTGTCCAGACTGAAACGTAATTCGAATTTCTGTGCCTAAATAAGGGGTTTTCAGTTTCTTTGATGTAAGGTTTCTTGTTTGTAACAATGAATTAACAAAAATAATTGGTTTTTATCCAAACTGTGGCATGAATCAGCTTTAAGACTATAACGCAAATCTTTTGTTTTGTGCTAAAATAAGACGTTTTTAGTCAGTTTGATATAAGCTTTCTTGTTCAAAGCAAAATATTGTCGAAAATCAACCGTTTTTGTCTAAACTGAAACAAAATTCGGTGGTTTGTGTCCGAATACAAAGTTTTCAGATTCTTTAATGTTAGGTTTGCTGCTTCTAACAAAGAATCAACGAA
>NC_087396.1:3102500-3142500 GCF_031307605.1 Tribolium castaneum | reverse complement strand
TTTCTATGCAAAAGATCATGTGTGATCTGTGTTTTAAGTTGTGTCAGAATACGACGTTTTCTGTCTGTTTAATATAAGTTTTTAATAATAATAATAATAATAATAATAATAATAATAATAATAATAATAATAATAATAATAATAATAATAATAACAATAATAATAATAATAATAATAATAATAATAGTAATAGTAACAAAAGTAATAATAATAATAATACTTTTAAAAAGAAAAAATGGAGCTTATTTTGTGTGTTACATGAGCGTTTTCTCATTTTTATGCAAAAGATCATGTGTGATCTGTGTTTTTAGGCAATCTAAGCCATTTTATAGTTTTTAATATTTAACAAAAATTTGCTTTAAAATAAAATGTTTGAAAAACCGAAATTAAACTAAATTAATTGTGTCTAACACTTTAGTAGAGGAAAAAGGAGGAGACATAAAAGTCACTAAAGTCTTAAAGTTGTCTTTAGTCGTCATATGAATAACAATAACATTTATAATAACAATACTCGTAGTACTAAATTTGCTTATATGCAAGCGCTTAATTAAGGTAACAGTTTTTTTGTTTTTTGCCTATATCTCGAAAACAGTTACTCCTATCAATTTTTACTTTTTCACCAAAATTAAAGGTGATAAAATTTCCTACAAAATAGTTATTTGCATTTTTCATGTAGAACTAACCATAAGCGAGATATAAGTTTGAAAATAATTATTAATTAAAAAAAAGTGTTTTAACAGAAAATGTCTTGTGATTTAAAATACACTTAATTTGTTGGGTCCAATACTTTATTAGAAGTAAAAGGAGGTGACATAAAAGTCACTGAAGTCTTCAGAGTCGTTTTTAAATGCTGCATTTTTGACTTCGTCTCAAACATTGAAAACTGAATTACATTTTTGTTCAGTAACAGTTACAGTTTTCTTATTGGTTTTTTGCTTATATCTCGAAAACAGTTACTCCTATCAAATTTTATCTTTCTTTCAAAATTAAAGCTGATAAAATTTCCAACAAAATAGTTATTTACATTTTTCTTGTAGGACCAAGCATAAACGAGTTATAGAGTTGGATATAAATAATATTTAACAAAAATTTGCTTTAAAATAAAATGCTTGAAAAACCAGAATTAAACTAAATTAATTGTGTCTAACACTTTAGTAGAGGAAAAAGGAGAAGACATAAAAGTCACTAAATGTTTCAGAGTCGTCTTTAGTCGTCATATTAATAACAATAACATTAATAATAATAATACTAATAGTACTAAATTTGCTTATATGCAAACGCTTAATTAACGTAACATTTTTTTGGTTTCTTGCTTATATCTCGAAAACAGTTACTCCTATCAATTTTTATCTTTTTTTCAAAATTAAAGCTAATAAAATTTCCTACAAAATAGTTATTTGCATTTTGTTGTAGGACCAACCATAAGCGAGTTATAGAGTTGGATATAAATAATATTTAACAAAAATTTGCTTTAAAATAAAATGTTTGAAAAACCGAAATTAAACTAAATTAATTGAGTCTAACACTTTAGTAGAGGAAAAGGAAAAAGACATAAAAGTCACTAAAGGTTTCGGAGTTGTCTTTAGTTGTCATATTAATAACAATAACATTAATAATAATAATACTAATAGTACTAAATTTGCTTATATGCAAACGCTTAATTAAGGTAACAGTGTTTTGGTTTCTTGCTTATATCTCGAAAACAGTTACTCCTATCAATTTTTATCTTTTTACTAAAATTCAAGCTGATAAAATTTCCTACAAAATAGTTATTTGCATTTTTCATGTAGGACTAACCATAAGCGAGATATATGATTGAAAATAATTATTATTTAAAAAAAAAGTGCTTTAACAGAAAATGTCTTGTGATTTAAAATACACTTAATTTATTGGGTCCAATACTTTATTAGAAGAAAAAGGAAGTGACATAAAAGTCACTGAAGTCTTCAGAGTCGTTTTTAAATGCTGCAGTTTCGTCTTCGTCTCAAACATTGAAAACTGAATTACATTTTTGTTCAGTAACAGTCACAGTTTTCTTATTGGTTTTTTGCTTATATCTCGAAAACAGTTACTCCTATCAATTTTTATCTTTCTGTCAAAATTAAAGCTGATAAAATTTCCTACAAAATAGTTATTTGCATTTTTCTTGTAGGACCAACCATAAGCGAGTTATAGAGTTGGATATAAATAATATTTAACAAAAATTTGCTTTAAAATAAAATGTTTGAAAAACTGAAATTAAACTAATTTAATTGTGTCTAACACTTTAGTAGAGGAAAAAGAAGAAGACATAAAAGTCACTAAAGGTTTCAAAGTTGTCTTTAATCGTCATATTAATAACAATAACATTAATAATAATAATACTAATAGTACTAAATTTGCTTATATGCAAACGCTTAATTAAGGTAACAGTGTTTTGGTTTCTTGCTCATATCTCGAAAACAGTTACTCCTATCAATTTTTATCTTTTTACTAAAATTCAAGCTGATAAAATTTCCTACAAAATAGTTATTTGCATTTTTCTTGTAGGACCAACCATAAGCGAGTTATAGAGTTGGATATAAATAATATTTAACAAAAATTTGCTTTAAAATAAAATGTTTGAAAAACTGAAATTAAACTAATTTAATTGTGTCTAACACTTTAGTAGAGGAAAAAGAAGAAGACATAAAAGTCACTAAAGGTTTCAAAGTTGTCTTTAATCGTAATAATAATAACAATAACATTAATAATAATAATACTAATAGTACTAAATTTGCTTATATGCAAACGCTTAATTAAGGTAACAGTGTTTTGGTTTCTTGCTTATATCTCGAAAACAGTTACTCCTATCAATTTTTATCTTTCTTTTAAAATTAAAGCTGATAAAGCTTCCTACAAAATAGTTGTTTGCATTTTTCTTGTAGGACCAACCATAAGCGAGTTATAGAGTTGGATATAAATAATATTTAACAAAAATTTGCTTTAAATAAAATGTTTGAAAAACCGAAATTAAACTAAATTAATTGAGTCTAACACTTTAGTAGAGAAAAAAGAAAAAGACATAAAAGTCACCAAAGTCTTCAGAATCGTTTTTAGTCGTCATATTAATAACAATAACATTAATAATAATAATACTAATAGTACTAAATCTGCTTATATGCAAGCGCTTTATTAAGGTAACAGTTTTTTGGTTTCTTGCTTATATCTCGAAAACAGTTACTCCTATCAATTTTTATCTTTTTTTCAAAATTAAAGCTGATAAAATTTCCTACAAAATAGTTATTTGCATTTTTCTTGTAGGACCAACCATAAGCGAGTTATAGAGTTGGATATAAATAATATTTAACAAAAATTTGCTTTAAAATAAAATGTTTGAAAAACTGAAATTAAACTAATTTAATTGTGTCTAACACTTTAGTAGAGGAAAAAGAAGAAGACATAAAAGTCACTAAAGGTTTCAAAGTTGTCTTTAATCGTCATATTAATAACAATAACATTAATAATAATAATACTAATAGTACTAAATTTGCTTATATGCAAACGCTTAATTAAGGTAACAGTGTTTTGGTTTCTTGCTCATATCTCGAAAACAGTTACTCCTATCAATTTTTATCTTTTTACTAAAATTCAAGCTGATAAAATTTCCTACAAAATAATTATTTGCATTTTTTATGTAGGACTAACCATAAGCGAGATATAAGATTGAAAATAATTAATATTTAAAAAAGAAGTGCTTTAACAGAAAATGTCTTGTGATTTAAAATACACTTAATTTATTAGGTCCAATACTTTATTAGAAAAAAAGGAGGTGACATATAAGTCACTGAAGTCTTCAGAGTCGATTTTAAATGCTGCATTTTCGTCTTCGTCTCAAACATTGAAAATTGAATTATATTTTTGTTCTGAAACGGTAACAGTTTTTACTTTGGTTTTTTGCTTATATCTCGAAAACAGTTACTCCTATCAATTTTTATCTTTTTTTCAAAATTAAAGCTGATAACATTTCCTACAAAATAGTTATTTGCATTTTTCTTGTAGGACCAACCATAAGCGAGTTATAAAGTTGGATATAAATAATATTTAACAAAAACTTGCTTAAAAATAAAATGTTTGAAATACTGAAATTAAACTAAATTAATTGTGTCTAACACTTTAGTAGAGAAAAAAGAAAAAGGCATAAAAGTCACCAAAGTCTTCAGAATCGTTTTTAGTCGTCATATTAATAACAATAACATTAATAATAATAATACTAATAGTACTAAATCTGCTTATATGCAAGCGCTTTATTAAGGTAACAGTTTTTTGGTTTCTTGCTTATATCTCGAAAACAGTTACTCCTATGAATTTTTGTCTTTTTTTCAAAATTAAAGCTGATAAAATTTCCTACAAAATAGTTATTTGCATTTTTCTTGTAGGACCAACCATAAACGAGTTATAAAGTTGGATATAAATAATATTTAACAAAAATTTGCTTTAAAATAAAATGTTTGAAAAACTGAAATTAAACTAATTTAATTGTGTCTAACACTTTAGTAGAGGAAAAAGGAAAAGACATAAAAGTCACTAAAGGTTTCAGAGTTGTCTTTAGTTGTCATATTAATAACAATAACATTAATAATAATAATACTAATAGTACTAAATTTGCTTATATGCAAACGCTTAATTAAGGTAACAGTGTTTTGGTTTCTTGCTTATATCTCGAAAACAGTTACTCCTATCAATTTTTATCTTTTTACTAAAATTCAAGCTGATAAAATTTCCTACAAAATAGTTATTTGCATTTTTCTTGTAGGACCAACCATAAGCGAGTTATAGAGTTGGATATAAATAATATTTAACAAAAATTTGCTTTAAAATAAAATGTTTGAAAAACTGAAATTAAACTAATTTAATTGTGTCTAACACTTTAGTAGAGGAAAAAGAAGAAGACATAAAAGTCACTAAAGGTTTTAAAGTTGTCTTTAATCGTCATATTAATAACAATAACATTAATAATAATAATACTAATAGTACTAAATTTGCTTATATGCAAACGCTTAATTAAGGTAACAGTGTTTTGGTTTCTTGCTCATATCTCGAAAACAGTTACTCCTGTCAATTTTTATTTTTTTACTAAAATTTAAGCTGATAAAATTTCCTACAAAATAGTTATTTGCATTTTTTATGTAGGACTAACCATAAGCGAGATATAAGTTTGAAAATAACTAATATTTAAAAAAAAGTGCTTTAACAGAAAATGTCTTGTGATTTAAAATACACTTAATTTATTGGGTCCAATACTTTATTAGAAGAAAAAGAAGGTGACATAAAAGTCACTGAAGTCTTCAGAGTCGATTTTAAATGCTGCATTTTCGTCTTCGTCTCAAACATTGAAAACTGAATTACATTTTTGTTCAGTAACAGTTACAGTTTTCTTATTGGTTTTTTGCTTATATCTCGAAAACTGTTACTCCTATCAAATTTTATCTTTCTTTCAAAATTAAAGCTGATAAAATTTCCAACAAAATCGTTATTTGCATTTTTCTTGTAGGACCAACCATAAGCGAGTTATAGAGTTGGATATAAATAATCTTTAACAAAAATTTGCTTTAAAATAAAATGTTTGAAAAACCGATATTAAACTAAATTAATTGGGTCTAACACTTTAGTAGAGGAAAAAGGAGAAAACATAAAGTCACCAAAATCTTCAGAGTTGTTTTTAGTACTAAATCAGCTTATATGCAAGCGCTTAATTAAGGTAACAGTTTTTTGGTTTCTTGCTTATATCTCGAAAACAGTTACTCCTATCAATTTTTATCTTTTTACTAAAATTAAAGCTGATAAAATTTCCTACAAAATAGTAATTTGCATTTTTCATGTAGGACTAACCATAAGCGAGATATAAGTTTGAAAATAATTAATATTTAAAAAAAAAGTGTTTTAACAGGAAATGTCTTGGGATTTAAAATACACTTAATTTATTGGGTCCAATAGTTTATTAGAAGAAAAAGGAGGTGACATAAAAGTCACTGAAGTCTTCAGAGTCGATTTTAAATGCTGCATTTTCGTCTTCGTCTCAAACATTGAAAACTGAATTACATTTTTGTTCAGTAACAGTTACAGTTTTCTTATTGGTTTTTTGCTTATATCTCAAAAACTGTTACTCCTATCAATTTTTATCTTTATTTCAAAATTAAAGCTGATAAAATTTCCTACAAAATCGTTATTTGCATTTTTTATGTAGGACCAACCATATGCGAGTTATAGAGTTGGATATAAATAATATTTAACAAAAATTTGCTTTAAAATAAAATGTTTGAAAAACTGAAATTAAACTAATTTAATTGGGTCTAACACTTTAGTAGAGGAAAAAGAAAAAGACATAAAAGTCACTAAAGGTTTCAGAGTCGTCTTTAGTCGTCATATTAATAACAATAACATTAATGATAATAATACTAATAGTACTAAATTTGCTTATATGCAAACGCTTAATTAAGGTAACAGTGTTTTGGTTTCTAGCTTATATCTCGAAAACAGTTACACCTATCAATTTTTATCTTATTACTAAAATTAAAGCTGATAAAATTTCCTACAAAATAGTTATTTGCATTTCTTTTGTAAGACTAACCATAAGCGAGTTATAGAGTTGGAAATAAATAATCTTCAACAAAAATTTGCTTTAAAATAAAATGTTTGAAAAACCGAAATTAAACTAAATTAATTGAGTCTAACACTTTAGTATAGGAAAAAGAGAAGACATAAAAGTCACCAAAGTCTTCAGAGTCGTTTTTAGTCGTCATTTTAATAACAATAACATTAATAATAATAATACTAATAGTACTAAATTTGCTTATATGCAAGCGCTTTATTAAGGTAACAGTTTTTTGGTTTCTTGCTTATTTCTCGAAAACAGTTACTCCTATCAATTTTTATCTTTTTACTAAAATTAAAGCTGATAAAATTTCCTACAAAATAGTTATTTGCATTTTTCTTGTAGGAAAAAGCATAAGCGAGTTATAGAGATGGATATAAATAATATTTAACAAAAATTTGCTTTAAAATAAAATGTTTGAAATACTGAAATTAAACTAAATTAATTGTGTCTAACACTTTAGTAGAGAAAAAAGAAGAAGACATAAAAGTCACTAAAGGTTTCAGAGTCGTCTTTAATCGTCATATTAATAACAATAACATTAAAAATAATAATACTAATAGTACTAAATTTGCTTATATGCAAACGCTTAATTAAGTTAACAGTTTTTTGGTTTCTTGCTTATATCTCGAAAACAGTTACTCCTATAAATTTTTATCTTTTTACTAAAATTAAAGCTGATAAAATTTCCTACAATATAGTAATTTGCATTTTTTATGTAGGACCAACCATAAGCGAGATATAAGTTTGAAAATAACTAATATTTAAAAAAAAGTGCTTTAACAGAAAATGTCTTGTGATTTAAAATACACTTAATTTATTGGGTCCAATACTTTATTAGAAGAAAAAGGAGGTGACATAAAAGTCACTGAAGTCGTCAGAGTCGATTTTAAATGCTGCATTTTCGTCTTCGTCTCAAACATTGAAAACTGAATTACATTTTTGTTCAGTAACAGTTACAGTTTTCTTATTGGTTTTTTGCTTATATCTCGAAAACTGTTACTCCTATCAATTTTTATCTTTCTTTCAAAATTAAAGCTGATAAAATTTCCTACAAAATCGTTATTTGCATTTTTCTTGTAGGACCAACCATAAGCGAGTTATAGAGTTGGATATAAATAATCTTTAACAAAAATTTGCTTTAAAATAAAATGTTTGAAAAACCGATATTAAACTAAATTAATTGGGTCTTACACTTTAGTAGAGGAAAAAGAAGACATAAAGTCACCAAAGCCTTCAGAGTTGTTTTTAGTACTAAATTTGCTTATATGCAAGCGCTTAATTAACGTAACAGTTTTTTGGTTTCTTGCATATATCTCGAAAACAGTTACTCCTATCAATTTTTATCTTTCTACTAAAATTAAAGCTGATAAAATTTCCTACAAAATAGTAATTTGCATTTTTCATGTAGGACTAACCATAAGCGAGATATAAGTTTGAAAATAATTAATATTTGAAAAAAAAGTGTTTTAACAGAAAATGTCTTGGGATTTAAAATACACTTAATTTATTGGATCCAACACTTTATTAGAAGAAAAAGGAGGTGACATAAAAGTCACTGAAGTCTTCAGAGTCGATTTTAAATGCTGCATTTTCGCCTTCGTCTCAAACATTGAAAACTGAATTACATTTTTGTTCAGTAACAGTTACAGTTTTCTTATTGGTTTTTTGCTTATATCTCGAAAACTGTTACTCCTATTAATTTTTATCTTTTTTCAAAATTAAAGCTGATAAAATTTCCAACAAAATCGTTATTTGCATTTTTCTTGTAGGACTTCAGAAGTCTTCAGAATCGTTTTTAGTCGTCATATTAATAACAATAACATTAATAATAATAATACTAATAGTACTAAATTTGCTTACATGCAAACCCTTAATTCAGGTAACAATTTTTTGGTTTCTTGCTTATATCTCGAAAACAGTTACTCCTATCAATTTTTATCTTTTTACTAAAATTAAAGCTGATAAAATTTCCTACAAAATAGTTAATTGCATTTTTAATGTAGGACTAACCATAAGCGAGATATAAGTTTGAAAATAATTAAAATTTAAAAAAAAGTGCTTCAACAGAAAATGTCTTGTGATTTAAAATACACTTAATTTATTGGGTCCAATACTTTATTAGAAGAAAAAAGAGGTGACAGAAAGGTCACTGAAGTCTTTAGAGTCGTTTGTAAATGCTGCATTTTCGTCTTCGTCTCAAACATTGAAAACTGAATTACATTTTTGTTCAGTAACTGTTACTGTTTTCTTATTGGTTTTTTGCTTATATCTCGAAAACAGTTACTCCTATCAATTTTTATCTTTCTTTTAAAATTAAAGCTGATAAAGCTTCCTACAAAATAGTTATTTGCATTTTTCTTGTAGGACCAACCATAAGCGAGTTATAGAGTTGGATATAAATCAATATTTAAAAAAAAAGTGCTTTAACAGAAAATGTCTTGTGATTTAAAATACACTTAATTTATTGAGTCCAATACTTTATTAGAAAAAAAAGGAGGTGACTTAAAAGTCACTGAAGTTTTCAGAGTCGTTTTTTTTTCAAAATTAAAGCTGATAAAATTTCCTACAAAATAGTTATTTGCATTTTTCTTGTAGGACCAACCATAAGCGAGTTATAGAGTTGGATATAAATAATATTTAACAAAAATTTGATTTAAAATAAAATGTTTGAAAAACTGAAATTAAACTAATTTAATTGTGTCTAACACATTAGTAGAGGAAAAAGAAGAAGACATAAAAGTCACTAATGGTTTCAAAGTTGTCTTTAATCGTCATATTAATAACAATAACATTAATAATAATAATACTAATAGTACTAAATTTGCTTATATGCAAACGCTTAATTAAGGTAACAGTGTTTTGGTTTCTGGCTTATATCTCGAAAACAGTTACTCCTATCAATTTTTATCTTTTTACTAAAATTCAAGCTGATAAAATTTTCTACAAAATAGTTATTTGCATTTTTTATGTAGGACTAACCATAAGCGAGATATAAGATTGAAAATAATTAATATTTAAAAAAAAAGTGCTTTAACAGAAAATGTCTTGTGATTTAAAATACACTTAATTTTTTAGGTCCAATACTTTATTAGAAAAGAAAGGGGGTGACATATAAGTCACTGAAGTCTTCAGAGTCGATTTTAAATGCTGCATTTTCGTCTTCGTCTCAAACATTGAAAACTGAATTACATTTTTGTTCTGAAACGGTAACAGTTTTTACTTTGGTTTTTTGCTTATATCTCGAAAACAGTTACTGCTATAAATTTTTATCTTTTCTTCAAAATTAAAGCTGATAAAATTTCCTACAAAATAGTTATTTGCATTTTTTTGTAGGACCAACCATAAGCGAGTTATAGAGTTGGATATAAATAATCTTTAAGAAAAATTTGCTTTAAAATAAAATGTTTGAAAAACCGAAATTAAACTAAATTAATTGGGTCCAATACTTTATTAGAAGAAAAAGGAGGTGACATAAAAGTCACTGAAGTCTTCAGAGTCGATTTTAAATGCCGCATTTTCGTCTTCGTCTCAAACATTGAAAACTAAATTACATTTTTGTTCAGTAACAGTTACAGTTTTCTTACTGGTTTTTTGCTTATATCTCGAAAACTGTTACTCCTATCAATTTTTATCTTTTTTTCAAAATTAAAGCTGATAAAATTTTCTACAAAATAGTTATTCACATTTTTTTTGTAAGACCAACCATAAGCGAGTTATAGAGTTGGATATAAATAATCTTTAACAAAAATTTGCTTTAAAATAAAATGTTTGAAAAACGGAAATTAAACTAATTTAACTGTGTCTAACACTTTAGTAGAGAAAAAAGGAAAAGACATAAAAGTCACTAAAGGTTTCAGAGTTGTCTTTAGTTGTCATATTAATAACAATAACATTAATAATAATAATACTAATAGTACTAAATTTGCTTATATGCAAACGCTTAATTAAGGTAACAGTGTTTTGGTTTCTTGCTTATATCTCGAAAACAGTTACTCCTATCAATTTTTATCTTTTTACTAAAATTCAAGCTGATAAAATTTCCTACAAAATAGTTATTTGCATTTTTCATGTAGGACTAACCATAAGCGAGATATATGATTGAAAATAATTAATATTTAAAAAAGAAGTGCTTTAACAGAAAATGTCTTGTGATTTAAAATACACTTAATTTATTGGGTCCAATACTTTATTAGAAGAAAAAGGAAGTGACATAAAAGTCACTGAAGTCTTCAGAGTAGTTTTTAAATGCTGCAGTTTCGTCTTCGTCTCAAACATTGAAAATTGAATTACATTTTTGTTCAGTAACAGTTACGAGTACAGTTTTCTTATTGGTTTTTTGCTTATATCTCGAAAACAGTTACTCCTATCAATTTTTATGTTTCTGTCAAAATTAAAGCTGATAAAATTTCCTACAAAATCGTTATTTGCATTTTTCTTGTAGGACCAACCATAAGCGAGTTATAGAGTTGGATATAAATAATATTTAACAAAAATTTGCTTTAAAATAAAATGTTTGAAAAACTGAAATTAAACTAATTTAATTGTGTCTAACACTTTAGTAGAGGAAAAAGAAGAAGACATAAAAGTCACTAAAGATTTCAAAGTTGTCTTTAATCGTCATATTAATAACAATAACATTAATAATAATACTAATAGTACTAAATTTGCTTATATGCAAACGCTTAATTAAGGTAACAGAGTTTTGGTTTCTTGCTCATATCTCGAAAACAGTTACTCCTATCAATTTTTATCTTTTTACTAAAATTCAAGCTGATTAAATTTCCTACAAAATAGTTATTTGCATTTTTTATGTAGGACTAACCATAAGCGAGATATAAGATTGAAAATAATTAATATTTAAAAAAGAAGTGCTTTAACAGAAAATGTCTTGTGATTTAAAATACACTTAATATATTAGGTCCAATACTTTATTAAAAAAAAAGGGGGTGACATATAAGTCACTGAAGTCTTCAGAGTCGATTTTAAATGCTGCATTTTCGTCTTCGTCTCAAACATTGAAAACTGAATTACATTTTTGTTCTGAAACGGTAACAGTTTTTACTTTGGTTTTTTGCTTATATCTCGAAAACAGTTACTCCTATCAATTTTTATCTTTCTTTCAAAATTAAAGCTAATAACATTTCCTACAAAATAGTTATTTGCATTTTTCTTGTAAGACCAACCATAAGCGAGTTATAAAGTTGGATATAAATAATATTTAACAAAAACTTGCTTAAAAATAAAATGTTTGAAATACTGAAATTAAACTAAATTAATTGTGTCTAACACTTTAGTAGAGAAAAAAGAAAAAGACATAAAAGTCACCAAAGTCTTCAGAATCGTTTTTAGTCGTCATATTAATAACAATAACATTAATAATAATAATACTAATAGTACTAAATCTGCTTATATGCAAGCGCTTTATTAAGGTAACAGTTTTTTGGTTTCTTGCTTATATCTCGAAAACAGTTACTCCTATGAGTTTTTGTCTTTCTTTCAAAATTAAAGCTGATAAAATATTCTACAAAATAGTTATTTGCATTTTTCTTGTAGGACCAACCATAAGTGAGTTATAGAGTTGGATATAAATAATATTTAACAAAAATTTGCTTTAAAATAAAATGTTTGAAAAACGGAAATTAAACTAATTTAACTGTGTCTAACACTTTAGTAGAGAAAAAAGGAAAAGACATAAAAATCACTAAAGGTTTCAGAGTTGTCTTTAGTTGTCATATTAATAACAATAACATTAATAATAATAATACTAATAGTACTAAATTTGCTTATATGCAAACGCTTAATTAAGGTAACAGTGTTTTGGTTTCTTGCTTATATCTCGAAAACAGTTACTCCTATCAATTTTTATCTTTTTACTAAAATTCAAGCTGATAAAATTTCCTACAAAATAGTTATTTGCATTTTTCATGTAGGACTAACCATAAGCGAGATATATGATTGAAAACAATTAATATTTAAAAAAAAAGTGCTTTAACAGAAAATGTCTTGTGATTTAAAATACACTTAATTTATTGGGTCCAATACTTTATTAGAAGAAAAAGGAAGTGACATAAAAGTCACTGAAGTCTTTAGAGTCGTTTTTAAATGCTGCAGTTTCGTCTTCGTCTCAAACATTGAAAACCGAATTACATTTTTGTTCAGTAACAGTCACAGTTTTCTTATTGGTTTTTTGCTTATATCTCGAAAACAGTTACTCCTATCAATTTTTATCTTTCTTTCAAAATTAAAGCTAATAAAATTTCCTACAAAATAGTTATTTGCATTTTTCTTGTAGGACCAACCATAAGCGAGTTATAGAGTTGGATATAAATAATATTTAACAAAAATTTGCTTTAAAATAAAATGTTTGAAAAACTGAAATTAAACTAATTTAATTGTGTCTAACACTTTAGTAGAGGAAAAAGAAGAAGACAAGAAAGACAAAAATTCATAGGAGTAACTGTTTTCGAGATATAAGCAAGAAACCAAAAAACTGTTACCTTAATAAAGCGCTTGCATATAAGCAGATTTAGTACTATTAGTATTATTATTATTAATGTTATTGTTATTAATATGACGACTAAAAACGATTTTGAAGACTTTGGTGACTTTTATGTCTTTTTCTTTTTTCTCTACTAAAGTGTTAGACACAATTAATTTAGTTTAATTTCAGTATTTCAAACATTTTATTTTTAAGCAAGTTTTTGTTAAATATTATTTATATCCAACTTTATAACTCGCTTATGGTTGGTCCTACAAGAAAAATGCAAATAACTATTTTGTAGGAAATGTTATCAGCTTTAATTTTGAAAGAAAGATAAAAATTGATAGGAGTAACTGTTTTCGGGATATAAGCAAAAAACCAAAGTAAAAACTGTTACCGTTTCAGAACAAAAATGTAATTCAGTATTCAATGTTTGAGACGAAGACAAAAATGCAGCATTTAAAATCGACTCTGAAGACTTCAGTGACTTTTATGTCACCTCCTTTTTCTTCTAATAAAGTATTGAACCCAATAAATTAAGTGTATTTTAAATCACAAGACATTTTCTGTTAAAGCACTTCTTTTTTAAATATTAATTATTTTCAATCTTATATCTCGCTTATGGTTAGTCCTACATAAAAAATGCAAATAACTATTTTGTAGGAAATTTTATCAGCTTGAATTTTAGTAAAAAGATAAAAATTGATAGGAGTAACTGTTTTCGAGATATGAGCAAGAAACCAAAACACTGTTACCTTAATTAAGCGTTTGCATATAAGCAAATTTAGTACTATTAGTATTATTATTATTAATGTTATTGTTATTAATATGACGATTAAAGACAACTTTGAAACCTTTAGTGAATTTTTTTCTTGCTTATTTCTCGAAAACAGTTACTCCTATCAATTTTTATCTTTTTACTAAAATTAAAGCTGATAAAATTTCCTACAAAATAGTTATTTGCATTTTTCTTGTAGGACCAACCATAAGCGAGTTATAGAGATGGATATAAATAATATTTAACAAAAATTTGCTTTAAAATATAATGTTTGAAAAACTGAAATTAAACTAATTTAATTGTGTCTAACACTTTAGTAGAGGAAAAAGAAGAAGACATAAAAGTCACTAAAGGTTTCAAAGTTGTCTTTAATTGTCATATTAATAACAATAACATTAATAATAATAATACTAATAGTACTAAATTTGCTTATATGCAAGCGCTTTATTAAGGTAACAGTTTTTTGGTTTTTTGCTTATATCTCGAAAACAGTTACTCCTATCAATTTTTATCTTTTTACTAAAATTAAAGCTGATAAAATTTCCTACAAAATAGTTATTTGCATTTTTTTTGAAGGACCAAGCATAAGCGAGTTATAGAGATGGATATAAATAATATTTAACAAAAATTTGCTTTAAAATAAAATGTTTGAAATACTGAAATTAAACTAAATTAAATGTGTCTAACACTTTAGTAGAGGAAAAAGAAAAAGACATAAAAGTCACTAAAGGTTTTAGAATCGTCTTTAGTCGTCATATTAATAACAATAACATTAATAATAATAATACTAATAGTACTAAATTTGCTTATATGCAAGCGCTTAATTAAGGTAACAGTTTCTTGCTTATATCTCGAAAACAGTTACTCCTATCAATTTTTATCTTTTTACTAAAATTAAAGCTTATAAAATTTCCTACAAAATAGTTATTTGCATTTTTTATGTAGAACTAACCATAAGCGAGATATTAGTTTGAAAATAATTAATATTTAAAGAAAAAGTGCTTTAACAGAAAATGTCTTGTGATTTAAAATACACTTAATTTAATGGGTCCAATACTTTATTAGAAGAAAAAGGAGGTGACATAAAAGTCACCAAAGTTTTCAGAGTTGTTTTTAGTACTAAATTTGCTTATATGTAAGCCCTTAATTAAGGTAACAGTTTTTTGGTTTCTTGCTTATATCTCGAAAACAGTTACTCCTATCAATTTTTATCTTTTCACTAAAATTAAAGCTGATAAAATTTCCTACAAAATAGTTATTTGCATTTTTTATGTAGGACTAACCATAAGCGAGATATAAGTTTGTAAATAATTAATATTTAAAAAAAGATTGCTTTAACAGAAAATGTCTTGTGATTTAAAATACACTTAATTTAATGGGTCCAATACTTTATTAGAAGAAAAAAAAGGTGATATAAAAGTCACTGAAGTTTTCAGAGTTGTTTTTAAATGCTGCATTTTCGTCTTAGTCTCAAATATTGAAAACTGAATTACATTTTTGTTCAGTAACAGTTACAGTTTTCTTATTGGTTTTTTGCTTATATCTCGAAACCAGTTACTCCTATCAATTTTTACCTTTTTTTCAAAATTAAAGCTGATACAATTTCCTACAAAATAGTTAATTGCATTTTTTTTGTAAGACCAACCATAAGCGAGTTATAGAGTTGGATATAAATAATCTTTAACAAAAATTTGCTTTAAAATAAAATGTTTGATAATCCGAAATTAAACTAAATTAATTAAGACTAACACATTAGTAGAGGAAAAAGGAGAAGACATAAAAGTCACCAAAATCTTGAGAGTCGTTTTTAGTCATCATATTAATAACAATAACATTAATAATAATAATACTAATATTACTAAATTTGCTTATATGCAAGCGCTTAATTAAGGCAACAGTTTCTTGCTTATATCTCGAAAACAGTTACTCCTATCAATTTTTATCTTTTTACAAAAATTAAAGCTGATAAAATTTCCTACAAAATAGTTATTTGCATTTTTTATGTAGAACTAACCATAAGCGAGATATAAGTTTGAAAATAATTAATATTTAAAGAAAAAGTGCTTTAACAGAAAATGTCTTGTGATTTAAAATACACTTAATTTAATGGGTTCAATACTTTATTAGAAGAAAAAGGAGGTGACATAAAAGTCACCAAAGTCTTCAGAGTGGTTTTTAGTACTAAATTTGCTTATATGTAAGCCCTTAATTAAGGTAACAGTTTTTTGGTTTCTTGCTTATATCTCGAAAACAGTTACTCCTATCAATTTTTATCTTTTCACTAAAATTAAAGCTGATAAAATTTCCTACAAAATACTTATTTGCATTTTTCATGTAGGACTAACCATAAGCGAGATATAAGTTTGAAAATAATTAATATTTAAAAAAAAAGTGTTTTAACAGAAAATGTCTTGGGATTTAAAATACACTTAATTTATTGGGTCCAATAGTTTATTAGAAGAAAAAGGAGGTGACATAAAAGTCACTGAAGTCTTCAGAGTCGATTTTAAATGCTGCATTTTCGTCTTCGTCTCAAACATTGAAAACTGAATTACATTTTTGTTCAGTAACAGTTACAGTTTTCTTATTGGTTTTTTGCTTATATCTCGAAAACTGTTACTCCTATCAATTTTTATCTTTCTTTCAAAATTAAAGCTGATAAAATTTCCTACAAAATCGTTATTTGCATTTTTCTTGTAGGACCAACCATAAGCGAGTTATAGAGTTGGATATAAATAATATTTAACAAAAATTTGCTTTAAAATAAAATGTTTGAAAAACTGAAATTAAACTAATTTAATTGTGTCTAACACTTTAGTAGAGGAAAAAGAAAAAGACATAAAAGTCACTAAAGGTTTCAGAGTCGTCTTTAGTCGTCATATTAATAACAATAACATTAATGATAATAATACTAATAGTACTAAATTTGCTTATATGCAAACGCTTAATTAAGATAACAGTGTTTTGGTTTCTTGCTTATATCTCGAAAACAGTTACTCCTATAAATTTTTATCTTTTTACTAAAATTAAAGCTGATAAAATTTCCTACAAAATAGTTGTTTGCATTTCTTTTGTAAGACCAACCATAAGCGAGTTATAGAGTTGGATATAAATAATCGTCAACAAAAATTTGCTTTAAAATAAAATGTTTGAGAAACCGAAATTAAAGTAAATTAATTGAGTCTAACACTTTAGTATAGGAAAAAGGAGAAGACATAAAAGTCACCAAAGTCTTCAGAGTCGATTTTAGTCGTCATTTTAATAACAATAACATTAATAATAATAATACTAATAGTACTAAATTTGCTTATATGCAAGCGCTTTATTAAGGTAACAGTTTTTTGTTTCTTGCTTATATCTCGAAAACAGTTACTCCTATAAATTTTTATCTTTTTACTAATATTAAAGCTGATAAAATTTCCTACAAAATAGTTATTTGCATTTTTCTTGTAGGACCAAGCATAAGCGAGTTATAGAGATGAATATAAATAATATTTAACAAAAATTTGCTTTAAAATAAAATGTTTGAAATACTGAAATTAAACTAAATTAATTGTGTCTAACACTTTAGTAGAGGAAAAAGAAGAAGACATAAAAGTCACTAAAGGTTTCAGAGTCGTCTTTAGTCGTCATATTATTAACAATAACATTAATAATAATAATACTATTAGTACTAAATTAGCTTATATGCAAACGCTTAATTAAGGTAACAGTTTTTTGGTTTCTTGCTTATATCTCGAAAACAGTTACTCCTATCAATTTTTATCTTTTTTTATTTTTATATCAAATTTTTGTTAAAGATTATTTATATCCAACTCTATAACTCGCTTATAGTTGGTCCTACAAAAAAATGCAAAAAACTATTTTGTAAAAAATTTTATCAGCTTTAATTTTGAAGGAAAGATAAAAATTGATAGGAATAACTGTTTTCGAGATATAAGCAAAAAACCAAAGTGAAAACTGTAACAGTTACTAAACAAAAATGTAATTCAGTATTTAATGTTTGAGACGAAGACGAAAATGTAGCATTTACTGTCACCTCCTTTTTCTTCTAATTAAGTATTGGACCCAATAAATTAAGTGTATTTTAAATCACAAGACATTTTCTGTTGAAGCACATTTTTTTTAATTATTAATTATTTTCAAACTTAAATCTTGCTTATGGTTAGTTCTACATGAAAAATGCAAATAACGATTTTGAAGGAAATTTTATCAGCTTTAATTTTGGTGAAAAGGTAAAAACTGATAGGAGTAACTGTTTTCGAGATATAAGCAAACAACAAAAAAACTGTTACCTTAATTAAGCGCTTGCATATAAGCAAATTTAGTACTAATAGTATTGTTATTATTAATGTTATTGTTATTAATATGACGACTAAAGACGATTCTGAAGAGTTTAGTGACTTTTATGTCTCCTCCTTTTTCCTCTACTAAAGTGTTAGACACAATTAATTTAGTTTAATTTCGGTTTTTCAAACATTTTATTTTAAAGCAAATTTTTGTTTAATATTATTTATATCCAACTCTATAACTTGCTTATGCTTGGTCCTACAAGAAAAATGTAAATAACTATTTTGGTGTTTTTGAGATATAAGCAAAAAACCAAAGTGAAAACTGTTACAGTTACTTAACAAAAATGTAATTCAGTTTTCAATGTTTGAGACGAAGACGAAAATGCAGCATTTAAAAACGACTCTGAAGACTTCAGTGACTTTTATGTCACCTCCTTTTTCTTCTAATAAAGTATTGGACCCAATAAATTAAGTGTATTTTAAATCACAAGACATTTTCTGTTAAAGCACTTTTTTTTTAAATATTAATTATTTTCAAACTTATATCTCGCTTATGGTTAGTCCTACATAAAAAATGCAAATAAATATTTTGTAGGAAATTTTATCAGCTTTAATTTTAGTAAAAAGATAACAATTGATAGGAGTAACTGTTTTTGAGATATAAGCAAGAAACTGTTACCTTAATTAACCGCTTGCATATAAGCAAATTTAGTAATATTAGTATTATTATTATTAATGTTATTGTTATTAATATGACGACTAAAAACGACTCTCAAGACTTTGGTGACTTTTATGTCTTCTCTTTTTTCCTCTACTAAAGTGTTAGTCTTAATTAATTTAGTTTAATTTCGGTTTTTCAAACATTTTATTTATTTTTATTTTTATAGGAGTAACTGTTTTCGAGATATAAGCAAAAAACCAATAAGAAAACTGTAACTGTTACTGAACAAAAATGTAATTCAGTTTTCAATGTTTGAGACAAAGACAAAAATGCAGCATTTAAAATCGACTCTGAAGACTTTAGTGACTGTTATGCCTCCTCCTTTTTCTTCTAATAAAGTATTGGACCCAATAAATTAAGTGTATTTTAAATCACAAGACATTTTCTGTTAAAGCACTTTTTTTTTAAATATTAATTATTTTCAAACTTATATCTCGCTTATGGTTAGTCCTACATGAAAAATGCAAATTACTATTTTGTACAAAATTTTATCAGCTTGCTTTAATTTTAGTAAAAATTTAAAAATTGATAGGAGTAACTGTTTTCGAGATATAAGCAAGAAACCAAAAAACTGTTACCTTAATTAAGCGCTTGCATATAAGCAAATTTAGTAATATTAGTATTATTATTATTAATGTTATTGTTATTAATATGACGACTAAAAACGACTCTCAAGACTTTGGTGACTTTTATGTCTTCTCCTTTTACCTCTACTAAAGTGTTAGTCTTAGTTTAGTTTAATTTCGGTTTTTCAAACATTTTATTTTAAAGCAAATTTTTGTTAAAGATTATTTATATCCAACTCTATAACTCGCTTATGGTTGGTCCTACAAAAAAATGCAAATAACTATTTTGTAGGAAATTTTATCAGCTTTAATTTTGAAAAAAAGATAAAAATTGATAGGAGTAACTGTTTTCGAGATATAAACAAGAAACCAAAAAACTGTTACCTTAATTAAGCGTTTGCATATAAACAAATTTAGTACTATTAGTATTATTATTATTAATGTTATTGTTATTAATATGACGACTAAAGACGACTCTGAAACATTTAGTGACTTTTATGTCTTCTCCTTTTTCCTCTACTAAAGTGTTAGACACAATTAATTTAGTTTAATTCCGGTTTTTCAAGCATTTTATTTTAAAGCAAATTTTTGTTAAATATTATTTATATCCAACTCTATAACTCGTTTATTCTAGGTCCTACAAGAAAAATGTAAATAACTATTTTGTTGGAAATTTTATCAGCTTTAATTTTGAAAGAAAGATAAAATTTGATAAGAGTAACTGTTTTCGAGATATAAGCAAAAAACCAATAAGAAAACTGTAACTGTTACTGAACAAAAATATAATTCAGTTTTCAATGTTTGAGACGAAGACAAAAATGCAGGATTTAAAAACGACTCTGAAGACTTCAGTGACTTTTATGTTACCTCCTTTTTCTTCTAATAAAGTATTGGACCCAATAAATTAAGTGTATTTTAAATCACAAGACATTTTCTGTTAAAACACTTTTTTTTAATTATTAATTATTTTCAAACTTATATCTCGCTTATGGTTAGTTCTACATGAAAAATGCAAATAACTATTTTGTAGGAAATTTTATCACCTTTAATTTTGGTGAATAAGTAAAAATTGTTAGGAGTAACTGTTTTCGAGATATAAGCAAAAAACAAAAAAACTGTTACCTTAAGTAAGCGCTTGCATATAAGCAAATTTAGTACTACTAGTATTGTTATTATAAATGTTATTGTTATTAATATGACGACTAAAGACAACTCTAAGACTTTAGTGACTTTTATGTCTCCTCCTTTTTCCTCTACTAAAGTGTTAGACACAATTAATTTAGTTTAATTTCAGTTTTTCAAACATTTTATTTAAAAGCAAATTTTTGTTAAATATTAAAAACTATAAAATGGGTTAGATTGCCTAAAAACACAGATCACACATGATCTTTTGCATAGAAATGAGAAAACGCTCATGTAACACACAAAATAAGCTCCATTTTTCCTTATTAAAGGTATTATTATTATTATTACTTATGTTACTATTACTATTATTATTATTATTATTATTATTATTATTATTATTATTATTATTATTATTATTACTATTATTATTATTATTATTATTATTATTATTATTATTATTATTATTATTATTATTATTATTATTATTAATTTTATTATTATTAAAAACTGATTATAACTTTTGTATAGTAAATGTTTTTATACCAGTTTTAAAATGAGATATTAATTTTAGACAATTTGTTGCCTAAAAACACAGATCACAGATGATTTCTTGCATAGAAATGAGAAAACGCTCATATAACACGCAAAATAAGCTTCATTTTTGCTTAGAAAACTAAGCTTACTTTTATTACTATTATTATTTTCATTATTATTATTATTAATATTATTATTATTATTACTATTATTTTTATTATTATTATTATTATTATTATTATTATTATTATTATTATTATTATTATTGTTATTATTATTATTATTAAAAACTTATATTAAACAGACAGAAAACGTCGTATTCTGACACAAAATAACGAATTACGTTATAGACTTGACGAGATCGGCGTATCTCGGACTCTTATAGGACTCTTATAGGGTCAAAAAGTATCAGTTTGGATTAAAACAAATTATTTTTGTTGAGTCTCAGTCTGAATTGTTTATTAGTTCAAACAAAAACGGCTTATTTTAGACGATCTTTTGCTTTGAACAAGAAAACTTACATAGAACAGATTAAAAACGTATTAATCTGGCATAAAAGAGCAATTTATGTATCACTTCGGATAAAGGCAGCTAATCCTATTCGTTTTATTGCTTAAAATAGACAAAATTGTTAATAAATCTAACAAAAACGCTGTATTCTAGCACAAAATACTAATTACATTATAGTTTCGACGAGAATAGCTTATTTGGAATGATTCTATGCTTCCAAACGAGTAAATTTTTATTAAACAGATCCCAAACATCATGTTTTGTCCTATAAAGACATTTTATATTGCAGTTTGTATTAAAACAAAATATTTTCGTTGATTCTTTGTTAGAAGCAGCAAACCTAACATTAAAGAATCTGAAAACTTTGTATTCGGACACAAACCACCGAATTTTGTATCAGTTTAGACAAAAACGGTTGATTTTCGACAATATTTTGCTTTGAACAAGAAAACTTATATCAAACTGACTAAAAACGTCTTATTTTAGCACAAAACAAAAGATTTGCGTTATAGTCTTAACGAGAGCTGTTAATTTCAAACGGTTCTATGCTTTGAAACGAGTAAACTTTCACTGTACAGAGGAAAAACATCTTATTTCGCCTTTTAAAAACGATTCATGCCACAGTTTGGATAAAAACCAATTATTTTCGTTAATTCATTGTTACAAACATGAAACCTTACATCGTTTCAGTCTGAACAAAAACTGCTTACTTTAGACGATCCTTTGATTTGAATACAAAAACTTAAATTAAAAAGATTAAAAACGTCTTATTCTGGCTGAAAACTGCAAATTATATATTACTCTAGATAAAAGCAATTTATCCTGATTACTCCTTTACTTAGAATAGAGTAAACTTGTATAAAACTTAATAAAAACTTTAAATTTCGTCTCAAAGAAATAATTTACGTTATAGTTTTGACCAGCACTGTTTATTTCAAACGATTTTATGATTCGAAACTAATGAACTTTTATGGGGCAGATGCAAAACCACATATTACAATATAAAGCGTTGTTTTAAAGCAAATTATTACCTTTTGCAACAAGAAATTTCACGTCAAAGAAACTGAAAACATCGTATCCATGCACAAATATCGAATTACGTATCAGTTTAGGCAAATACAGCTTATTTTAAACGATTCCTTGCTATAAACAAGAAAAATTTTATCAAACATATTGAAAATGTCTTATTCTCGAAAATAAGAGCAAATTATGTATCAGTTTTAACAAAAGCGGATTACTCTGTTTGATTCTATGCTTAGAGTAGAGTAAACTACTATAAAACGTAATGAAAACTCTATATTCAAGCTCAAAAGAACAAATTACGTTATAGTTTTGACAAAAAAAAATTATTTCGGACGACTACATATTTCGAAGTAAGCAAACTTTAATTGAACAATTGCAAAAGCTAATACTTTGCTTTAAAATAACGATTTATGTGGTAATATGGTATTTTGCATCTGTCCTATAAAAGTTTACTCGTTTCGCTCCATTGAATCATTCGAAATAAATTATTTTGACACAACAACGAAAATAATTTTTTTGTTTAAACTGTAACATGTCGTTTTAATTAAACGAACTAAGACGTTTGGCATCTGTTTAGTGAAAGTTTTCTCGTTTGGGGGCATAAAATCGTTTGAAATTAACAGTTCTGGTCAAAACTATAACGTAAATTATTTCTTTGAGACGAAATTTAAAGTTTTCATTAAGTTTTATACAAGTTTGCTCTATTCTAAGCAAAGGAGTAATCAGGATAAACTGCTTTTATCCAAAGTAATACATAATTTGCAGTTTTGAGCCAGAATAAGACGTTTTTAATCTTTTTAATGTAAGTTTTCGTGTTCAAAAGAAAGAATGGTCTAAAATAAGCAATTTGTGTCCAGACTGAAACGTAATTTGATTTTCTGGGCCTGAATAAGAGGTTTTCAGTTTCTTTGATGTAAGGTTTCTTGTTTGTAACAATGAATAAACGAAAATCATTGGTTTTAATCCAAACTGTGACATAAATCATTTTTTAAAGGCGAAATTAGACGTTTTGCCTCTGTTCAGTGAAAGTATACTGGTTTCAAAGCATAGAATCGTTTGAAATTAACAGTTCTCGTCAAGACTATAACGCAAATCTTTAAAGTGATACAAAGAAATAATTTACGTAATAGTTTTGACCAGAACTGTTAATTTCAAACGATTTTATGCCCCCAAACGAGAAAACTTTCACTAAGCAGATGCCAAACGTCTTAGTTCGTTTTATAAAAGCGACTTATGTTACAGTTTAAACAAAAACAAATTATTTGTGTTGTTGTTGTGTCAAAATAATTTATTTCTAATGATTCAATGGAGCGAAACGGGTAAACTTTTATAGGACAGATGCAAAATACCATATTACCACATAAATCATTATTTTAAAGCAAAGTATTAGCTTTTGCACATGTTCAATTAAAGTTTGCTTACTTCGAAGTATGTAATCGTCCGAAATATTTTTTTTTGTCAAAACTATAACGTAATTTGTTCTTTTGAGCTTGAATATAGAGTTTTCATTACGTTTTATAGTAGTTTACTCTACTCTAAGCATAGAATCAAACAGAGTAATCCGCTTTTGTTAAAACTGATACATAATTTGCTCTTATTTTCAAGAATAAGACGTTTTCAATATGCTTGATAAAATTTTTCTTGTTTATAGCAAGGAATCGTTTAAAATAAGCTGTATTTGCCTAAACTGATACGTAATTAGATATTTATGTATTGATACGAAGTTTTCAGTTTCTTTGACGTGAAATTTCTTGTTGCAAAAGGTAATACTTTGCTTTAAAACAACGCTTTATATGGTAATATGTGGTTTTGCATCTGCCCCATAAAAGTTCATTAGTTTCGAATCATAATTTCGTTTGAAATAAACAATGCTGGTCAAAACTATAACGTAAATTATTTCTTTGAGACGAAATTTAAAGTTTTCATTAAGTTTTATACAAGTTTACTCTATTCTAAGTAAAGGAGTAATCAGGATAAATTGCTTTTATCTAGAGTAATATATAATTTGCAGTTTTCAGCCAGAATAAGACGTTTTTAATCTTTTTAATGTAAGTTTTCGTGTTCAAAACAAAGGATCGTCTAAAATAAGCAGTTTTTGTCCAGACTGAAACGTAATTCGAATTTCTGTGCCTAAATAAGGGGTTTTCAGTTTCTTTGATGTAAGGTTTCTTGTTTGTAACAATGAATTAACAAAAATAATTGGTTTTTATCCAAACTGTGGCATGAATCAGCTTTAAGACTATAACGCAAATCTTTTGTTTTGTGCTAAAATAAGACGTTTTTAGTCAGTTTGATATAAGCTTTTTTGTTCAAAGCAAAATATTGTCGAAAATCAACCGTTTTTGTCTAAACTGAAACAAAATTCGGTGGTTTGTGTCCGAATACAAAGTTTTCAGATTCTTTAATGTTAGGTTTGCTGCTTCTAACAAAGAATCAACGAAAATATTTTGTTTTAATACAAACTGCAATATAAAATGTCTTTATAGGACAAAACATGATGTTTGGCATCTGTTTATTAAAAATTTACTCGTTTGGAAGCATAGAATCATTCCAAATAAGCTATTCTCGTCGAAACTATAATGTAATTAGAATTTTGTGCCAGAATACAGCGTTTTTGTTAGATTTATTAACAATTTTGTCTATTTTAAGCAATGAAACGAATAGGATTAGCTGCCTTTATCCAAAGTGATACATAAATTGCTCTTTTATGCCAGATTAATACGTTTTTAGTCTGTTCGATGTAAGTTTTCTTGTTCAAAGCAAAAGGTCGTCTAAAGTAAGCCGTTTTTGTTTGAACTGATAAACAATTCAGACTGAGAGTCAACAAAAATAATTTGTTTTAATCCAAACTGATAATTTTTGACCCTATAAGAGTCCTATAAGAGTCCGAGATACGCCGTTCTCGTCAAGTCTATAACGTAATTCGCTTTTTTGTGTCAGAATACGACGTTTTCTGTCTGTTTAATATAAGTTTTTAATAATAATAATAATAATAATAATAACAATAATAATAATAATAATAATAATAATAATAATAATAATAATAATAATAATAATAATAATAATAATAGTAATAATAATAATAATAATAATAATAATAATAATAATAATAATAATAATAATAATAATAATGATAATAATACTTATAATAATGAATTTCTTTCTAAATTAAAGCTTAGTTTTTCTAAGCAAAAATGATGCTTATTTTGTGTGTTATATGAGCGTTTTCTCATTTCTATGCAAGAGATCATCTGTGATCTGTGTTTTTAGGCAAGAAATTGAATAAAATTAATAACTCATTTTAAAACTGGTATAAAAACATTTACTATACAAAAGTTATAATCGGTTTTTAATAATAATAATATTAATAATAATAATAATAATAATAATAATAATAATAATAATAATAATAATAATAATAATAATAATAATAATAGTAATAATAATAATAAAAATAATAGTAATAATAATAATAATAATAAAAATAAAAATAATAGTAGTAGTAAAAGTAAGCTTAGTTTTCTAAGCCAAAATGAAAGCTTATTTTGTGTTATATGAGCGTTTTCTCATTTCTATGCAAAAGATCATGTGTGATCTGTGTTTTAAGTTGTGTCAGAATACGACGTTTTCTGTCTGTTTAATATAAGTTTTTAATAATAATAATAATAATAATAATAATAATAATAATAATAATAATAATAATAATAATAATAATAATAATAATAATAATAACAATAATAATAATAATAATAATAATAATAATAATAGTAATAGTAACAAAAGTAATAATAATAATAATACTTTTAAAAAGGAAAAATGGAGCTTATTTTGTGTGTTACATGAGCGTTTTCTCATTTTTATGCAAAAGATCATGTGTGATCTGTGTTTTTAGGCAATCTAAGCCATTTTATAGTTTTTAATATTTAACAAAAATTTGCTTTAAAATAAAATGTTTGAAAAACCGAAATTAAACTAAATTAATTGTGTCTAACACTTTAGTAGAGGAAAATGGAGAGACATAAAAGTCACTAAAGTCTTAAAGTTGTCTTTAGTCGTCATATTAATAACAATAACATTTATAATAACAATACTAGTAGTACTAAATTTGCTTATATGCAAGCGCTTAATTAAGGTAACAGTTTTTTTGTTTTTTGCCTATATCTCGAAAACAGTTACTCCTATCAATTTTTACTTTTTCACCAAAATTAAAGGTGATAAAATTTCCTACAAAATAGTTATTTGCATTTTTCATGTAGAACTAACCATAAGCGAGATATAAGTTTGAAAATAATTATTAATTAAAAAAAAGTGTTTTAACAGAAAATGTCTTGTGATTTAAAATACACTTAATTTGTTGGGTCCAATACTTTATTAGAAGAAAAAGGAGGTGACATAAAAGTCACTGAAGTCTTCAGAGTCGTTTTTAAATGCTGCATTTTTGACTTCGTCTCAAACATTGAAAATTGAATTACATTTTTGTTCAGTAACAGTTACAGTTTTCTTATTGGTTTTTTGCTTATATCTCGAAAACAGTTACTCCTATCAAATTTTATCTTTCTTTCAAAATTAAAGCCGATAAAATTTCCAACAAAATAGTTATTTACATTTTTCTTGTAGGACCAAGCATAAACGAGTTATAGAGTTGGATATAAATAATATTTAACAAAAATTTGCTTTAAAATAAAATGCTTGAAAAACCGGAATTAAACTTAATTAATTGTGTCTAACACTTTAGTAGAGGAAAAAGGAGAAGACATAAAAGTCACTAAATGTTTCAGAGTCGTCTTTAGTCGTCATATTAATAACAATAACATTAATAATAATAATACTAATAGTACTAAATTTGCTTATATGCAAACGCTTAATTAACGTAACATTTTTTTGGTTTCTTGCTTATATCTTGAAAACAGTTACTCCTATCAATTTTTAACTTTTTTTCAAAATTAAAGCTGATAAAATTTCCTACAAAATAGTTATTTGCATTTTTTTGTAGGACCAACCATAAGCGAGTTATAGAGTTGGATATAAATAATATTTAACAAAAATTTACTTTAAAATAAAATGTTTGAAAAACCGAAATTAAACTAAATTAATTGAGTCTAACACTTTAGTAGTGGAAAAAGAAAAAGACATAAAAGTCACTAAAGGTTTCAGAGTTGTCTTTAGTTGTCATATTAATAACAATAACATTAATAATAATAATACTAATAGTACTAAATTTGCTTATATGCAAACGCTTAATTAAGGTAACAGTGTTTTGGTTTCTTGCTTATATCTCGAAAACAGTTATTCCTATCAATTTTTATCTTTTTACTAAAATTCAAGCTGATAAAATTTCCTACAAAATAGTTATTTGCATTTTTCATGTAGGACTAACCATAAGCGAGATATATGATTGAAAATATTTAATATTTAAAAAAAAAGTGCTTTAACAGAAAATGTCTTGTGATTTAAAATACACTTAATTTATTGGGTCCAATACTTTATTAGAAGAAAAAGAAAGTGACATAAAAGTCACTGAAGTCTTCAGAGTCGTTTTTAAATGCTGCAGTTTCGTCTTCGTCTCAAACATTGAAAACCGAATTACATTTTTGTTCAGTAACAGTCACAGTTTTCTTATTGGTTTTTTGCTTATATCTCGAAAACAGTTACTCCTATGAATTTTTGTCTTTCTTTCAAAATTAAAGCTGATAAAATATTCTACAAAATAGTTATTTGCATTTTGCTTGTAGGACCAACCATAAGCGAGTTATAGAGTTAGATATAAATAATATTTAACAAAAATTTGCTTTAAAATAAAATGTTTGAAAAACTGAAATTAAACTAATTTAATTGTGTCTAACACTTTAGTAGAGGAAAAAGAAGAAGACATAAAAGTCACTAAAGGTTTCAAAGTTGTCTTTAATCGTCATATTAATAACAATAACATTAATAATAATAATACTAATAGTACTAAATTTGCTTATATGCAAACGCTTAATTAAGGTAACAGTGTTTTGGTTTCTTGCTCATATCTCGAAAACAGTTACTCCTATCAATTTTTATCTATTTACTAAAATTCAAGCTGATAAAATTTCCTACAAAATAGTTAAATGCATTTTTTGTGTAGGACTAACCATTAGCGAGATATAAGATTAAAAATAATTAATATTTAAAAAAGAAGTGCTTTAACAGAAAATGTCTTGTGATTTAAAATACACTTAATTTATTAGGTCCAATACTTTATTAAAAAAAAAGGGGGTGACATATAAGTCACTGAAGTCTTCAGAGTCGATTTTAAATGCTGCATTTTCGTCTTCGTCTCAAACATTAAAAACTGAATTACATTTTTGTTCTGAAACGGTAACAGTTTTTACTTTGGTTTTTTGCTTATATCTCGAAAACAGTTACTCCTATCAATTTTTATCTTTCTGTCAAAATTAAAGCTGATAAAATTTCCTACAAAATAGTTATTTGCATTTTTCTTGTAGGACCAACCATAAGCGAGTTATAGAGTTGGATATAAATAATATTTAACAAAAATTTGCTTTAAAATAAAATGTTTGAAAAACTGAAATTAAACTAATTTAATTGTGTCTAACACTTTAGTAGAGGAAAAAGAAGAAGGCATAAAAGTCACTAAAGGTTTCAAAGTTGTCTTTAATCGTCATATTAATAACAATAACATTAATAATAATAATACTAATAGTACTAAATTTGCTTATATGCAAACGCTTAATTAAGGTAACAGTGTTTTGGTTTCTTGCTCATATCTCGAAAAAAGTTACTCCTTTCAATTTTTATCTTTTTACTAAAATTCAAGCTGATAAAATTTCCTACAAAATAGTTATTTGCATTTTTTATGTAGGACTAACCATAAGCGAGATATAAGATTGAAAATAATTAATATTTAAAAAAGAAGTGCTTTAACAGAAAATGTCTTGTGATTTAAAATGCACTTAATTTATTAGGTCCAATACTTTATTAAAAAAAAAAGGGGGTGACATATAAGTCACTGAAGTCTTCAGAGTCGATTTTAAATGCTGCATTTTCGTCTTCGTCTCAAACATTGAAAACTGAATTACATTTTTGTTCTGAAACGGTAACAGTTTTTACTTTGATTTTTTGCTTATATCTCGAAAACAGTTACTCCTATCAATTTTTATCTTTCTTTCAAAATTAAAGCTGATAACATTTCCTACAAAATAGTTTTTTGCATTTTTCTTGTAGGACCAACCATAAGCGAGTTATAAAGTTGGATATAAATAATATTTAACAAAAACATGCTTAAAAATAAAATGTTTGAAATACTGAAATTAAACTAAATTAATTGTGTCTAACACTTTAGTAGAGAAAAAAGAAAAAGACATAAAAGTCACCAAAGTCTTCAGAATCGTTTTTAGTCGTCATATTAATAACAATAACATTAATAATAATAATACTAATAGTACTAAATCTGCTTATATGCAAGCGCTTTATTAAGGTAACAGTTTTTTGGTTTCTTGCTTATATCTCGAAAACAGTTACTCCTATGAATTTTTGTCTTTCTTTCAAAATTAAAGCTGATAAAATATTCTACAAAATAGTTATTTGCATTTTTCTTGTAGGACCAACCATAAGCGAGTTATAGAGTTGGATATAAATAATATTTAACAAAAATTTGCTTTAAAATAAAATGTTTGAAAAACTAAAATTAAACTAATTTAACTGTGTCTAACACTTTAGTAGAGAAAAAAGGAAAAGACATAAAAGTCACTAAGGGTTTCAGAGTTGTCTTTAGTTGTCATATTAATAACAATAACATTAATAATAATAATACTAATAGTACTAAATTTGCTTATATGCAAACGCTTAATTAAGGTAACAGTGTTTTGGTTTCTTGCTTATATCTCGAAAAGAGTTACTCCTATCAATTTTTATCTTTTTACTAAAATTCAAGCTGATAAAATTTCCTACAAAATAGTTATTTGCATTTTTCATGTAGGATTAACCATAAGCGAGATATATGATTGAAAATAATTAATATTTAAAAAAAAAATGCTTTAACAGAAAATGTCTTGTGATTTAAAATACACTTAATTTATTGGGTCCAATACTTTATTAGAAGAAAAAGGAAGTGACATAAAAGTCACTGAAGTCTTCAGAGTCGTTTTTAAATGCTGCAGTTTCGTCTTCGTCTCAAACATTGAAAACCGAATTACATTTTTGTTCAGTAACAGTCACAGTTTTCTTATTGGTTTTTTGCTTATATCTCGAAAACAGTTACTCCTATCAATTTTTATCTTTCTTTCAAAATTAAAGCTGATAAAATTTCCTACAAAATAGTTATTGGCATTTTTCTTGTAGGACCAACCATAAGCGAGTTATAGAGTTGGATATAAATAATATTTAACAAAAATTTGCTTTAAAATAAAATGTTTGAAAAACTGAAATTAAACTAATTTAATTGTGTCTAACACTTTAGTAGAGGAAAAAGAAGAAGACATAAAAGTCACTAGAGGTTTCAAAGTTGTCTTTAATCGTCATATTAATAACAATAACATTAATAATAATAATACTAATAGTACTAAATTTGCTTATATGCAAACGCTTAATTAAGGTAACAGTGTTTTGGTTTCTTGCTTATATCTCGAAAAGAGTTACTCCTATCAATTTTTATCTTTCTTTCAAAATTAAAGCTGATAACATTTCCTACAAAATAGTTATTTGCATTTTTCATGTAGGACTAACCATAAGCGAGATATATGATTGAAAATAATTAATATTTAAAAAAAAAGTGCTTTAACAGAAAATGTCTTGTGATTTAAAATACACTTAATTTATTGGGTCCAATACTTTATTAGAAGAAAAAGGAAGTGACATAAAAGTCACTGAAGTCTTCAGAGTCGTTTTTAAATGCTGCAGTTTCGTCTTCGTCTCAAACATTGGAAACCGAATTACATTTTTGTTCAGTAACAGTCACAGTTTTCTTATTGGTTTTTTGCTTATATCTCGAAAACAGTTACTCCTATCAATTTTTATCTTTTTTTCAAAATTAAAGCTGATAAAATTTCCTACAAAATAGTTATTTGCATTTTTTTTGTAGGACCAACCATAAGCGAGTTATAGAGTTGGATATAAATAATATTTAACAAAAATTTGCTTTAAAATAAAATGTTTGAAAAACTGAAATTAAACTAATTTAATTGTGTCTAACACTTTATTAAAGGAAAAAGAAGAAGACATAAAAGTCACTAAAGGTTTCAAAGTTGTCTTTAATCGTCATATTAATAACAATAACATTAATAATAATAATACTAATAGTACTAAATTTGCTTATATGCAAACGCTTAATTAAGGTAACAGTGTTTTGGTTTCTTGCTCATATCTCGAAAACAGTTACTCCTATCAATTTTTATCTTTTTACTAAAATTCAAGCTGATAAAATTTCCTACAAAATAGTTATTTGCATTTTTCATGTAGGATTAACCATAAGCGAGATATATGATTGAAAATAATTAATATTTAAAAAAAAAATGCTTTAACAGAAAATGTCTTGTGATTTAAAATACACTTAATTTATTGGGTCCAATACTTTATTAGAAGAAAAAGGAAGTGACATAAAAGTCACTGAAGTCTTCAGAGTCGTTTTTAAATGCTGCAGTTTCGTCTTCGTCTTAAACATTGAAAACCGAATTACATTTTTGTTCAGTAACAGTCACAGTTTTCTTATTGGTTTTTTGCTTATATCTCGAAAACAGTTACTCCTATCAATTTTTATCTTTCTTTCAAAATTAAAGCTGATAAAATTTCCTACAAAATAGTTATTGGCATTTTTCTTGTAGGACCAACCATAAGCGAGTTATAGAGTTGGATATAAATAATATTTAACAAAAATTTGCTTTAAAATAAAATGTTTGAAAAACTGAAATTAAACTAATTTAATTGTGTCTAACACTTTAGTAGAGGAAAAAGAAGAAGACATAAAAGTCACTAGAGGTTTCAAAGTTGTCTTTAATCGTCATATTAATAACAATAACATTAATAATAATAATACTAATAGTACTAAATTTGCTTATATGCAAACGCTTAATTAAGGTAACAGTGTTTTGGTTTCTTGCTCATATTTCGAAAACAGTTACTCCTATCAATTTTTATCTTATTACTAAAATTCAAGCTGATAAAATTTCCTACAAAATAGTTATTTGCATTTTTTATGTAGGACTAACCATAAGCGAGATATAAGATTGAAAATAATTAATATTTAAAAAAGAAGTGCTTTAACAGAAAATGTCTTGTGATTTAAAATACACTTAATTTATTAGGTCCAATACTTTATTAAAAAAAAAGGGAGTGACATATAAGTCACTGAAGTCTTCAGAGTCGATTTTAAATGCTGCATTTTCGTCTTCGTCTCAAACATTGAAAACTGAATTACATTTTTGTTCTGAAACGGTAACAGTTTTTACTTTGGTTTTTTGCTTATATCTCGAAAACAGTTACTCCTATCAATTTTTATCTTTCTTTCAAAATTAAAGCTGATAAAATTTCCTACAAAATAGTTATTTTCATTTTTCTTGTAGGACCAACCATAAGCGAGTTATAAAGTTGGATATAAATAATATTTAACAAAAACTTGCTTAAAAATAAAATGTTTGAAATACTGAAGTTAAACTAAATTAATTGTGTCTAACACTTTAGTAGAGAAAAAAGAAAAAGACATAAAAGTCACCAAAGTCTTCAGAATCGTTTTTAGTCGTCATATTAATAACAATAACATTAATAATAATAATACTAATAGTACTAAATCTGCTTATATGCAAGCGCTTTATTAAGGTAACAGTTTTTTGGTTTCTTGCTTATATCTCGAAAACAGTTACTCCTATGAATTTTTGTCTTTCTTTCAAAATTAAAGCTGATAAAATATTCTACAAAATAGTTATTTGCATTTTTTTTGTAGGACCAACCATAAGCGAGTTATAGAGCTGGATATAAATAATATTTAACAAAAATTTGCTTTAAAATAAAATGTTTGAAAAACTGAAATTAAACTAATTTAGCTGTGTCTAACACTTTA
This sequence comes from Tribolium castaneum, assembly GCF_031307605.1. Classification (NCBI taxonomy): domain Eukaryota; kingdom Metazoa; phylum Arthropoda; class Insecta; order Coleoptera; family Tenebrionidae; genus Tribolium; species Tribolium castaneum. The sequence continues at coordinate 3,108,819 of NC_087396.1, read as the reverse complement.
GTAGAGAAAAAAGGAAAAGACATAAAAGTCACTAAAGGTTTCAGAGTTGTCTTTAGTTGTCATATTAATAACAATAACATTAATAATAATAATACTAATAGTACTAAATTTGCTTATATGTAAACGCTTAATTAAGGTAACAGTGTTTTGGTTTCTTGCTTATATCTCGAAAACAGTTACTCCTATCAATTTTTATCTTTTTACTAAAATTCAAGCTGATAAAATTTCCTACAAAATAGTTATTTGCATTTTTCATGTAGGACTAACCATAAGCGAGATATATGATTGAAAATAATTAATATTTAAAAAAAAAGTGCTTTAACAGAAAATGTCTTGTGATTTAAAATACACTTAATTTATTGGGTCCAATACTTTATTAGAAGAAAAAGGAAGTGACATAACAGTCACTGAAGTCTTCAGAGTCGTTTTTAAATGCTGCAGTTTCGTCTTCGTCTCAAACATTGAAAACCGAATTACATTTTTGTTCAGTAACAGTCACAGTTTTCTTATTGGTTTTTTGCTTATATCTCGAAAACAGTTACTCCTATCAATTTTTATCTTTTTTTCAAAATTAAAGCTGATAAAATTTCCTACAAAATAGTTATTTGCATTTTTCTTGTAGGATCAACCATAAGCGAGTTATAGAGTTGGATATAAATAATATTTAACAAAAATTTGCTTTAAAATAAAATGTTTGAAAAACTGAAATTAAACTAATTTAATTGTGTCTAACACTTTAGTAAAGGAAAAATAAGAAGACATAAAAGTCACTAAAGGTTTCAAAGTTGTCTTTAATCGTCATATTAATAACAATAACATTAATAATAATAATACTAATAGTACTAAATTTGCTTATATGCAAACGCTTAATTAAGGTAACAGTGTTTTGGTTTCTTGCTCATATCTCGAAAACAGTTACTCCTATCAATTTTTATCTTTTTACTAAAATTCAAGCCGATAATATTTCCTACAAAATAGTTATTTGCATTTTTTATGTAGGACTAACCATAAGCGAGATATATGATTGAAAATAATTAGTATTTAAAAAAGAAGTGCTTTAACAGTAAATGTCTTGTGATTTAAAATACACTTAATTTATTAGGTCCAATACTTTATTAGAAAAAAAAGGGAATGACATATAAGTCACTGAAGTCTTCAGAGTCGATTTTAAATGCTGCATTTTCGTCTTCGTCTCAAACATTGAATACTGAATTACATTTTTGTTCTGAAACGGTAACAGTTTTTACTTTGGTTTTTTGCTTATATCTCGAAAACAGTTACGCCTATCAATTTTTATCTTTTTTTCAAAATTAAAGCTGATAACATTTCCTACAAAATAGTTATTTGCATTTTTCTTGTAGGACCAACCATAAGCGAGTTATAAAGTTGGATATAAATAATATTTAACAAAAACTTGCTTAAAAATAAAATGTTTGAAATACTGAAATTAAACTAAATTAATTGTGTCTAACACTTTAGTAGAGAAAAAAGAAAAAGACATAAAAGTCACCAAAGTCTTCAAAATCGTTTTTAGTCGTCATATTAATAACAATAACATTAATAATAATAATACTAATAGTACTAAATCTGCTTATATGCAAGCGCTTTATTAAGGTAACAGTTTTTTGGTTTCTTGCTTATATCTCGAAAACAGTTACTCCTATGAATTTTTGTCTTTCTTTCAAAATTAAAGCTGATAAAATATTCTACAAAATAGTTATTTGCATTTTTCTTGTAGGACCAACCATAAGCGAGTTATAGAGTTGGATATAAATAATACATAACAAAAATTTGCTTTAAAATAAAATGTTTGAAAAACTGAAATTAAACTAATTTAACTGTGTCTAACACTTTAGTAGAGGAAAAAGAAAAAGACATAAAAGTCACTAAAGGTTTCGGAGTTGTCTTTAGTTGTCATATTAATAACAATAACATTAATAATAATAATACTAATAGTACTAAATTTGCTTATATGCAAACGCTCAATTAAGGTAACAGTGTTTTGGTTTCTTGCTTATATCTCGAAAACAGTTACTCCTATCAATTTTTATCTTTTTGATAGGAGTAACTGTTTTCGAGATATAGGCAAAAAACAAAAAAACTGTTACCTTAATTAAGCGCTTGCATATAAGCAAATTTAGTACTATTAGTATTGTTATTATAAATGTTATTGTTATTATATATGACGACTAAAGACAACTTTAAGACTTTAGTGACTTTTATGTCTCCTCCTTTTTCCTCTACTAAAGCGTTAGACACAATTAATTTAGTTTAATTTCGGTTTTTCAAACATTTTATTTTAAAGCAAATTTTTGTTAAATATTAAAAACTATAAAATGGCTTAGATTGCCTAAAAACACAGATCACACATGATCTTTTGCATAAAAATGAGAAAACGCTCATGTAACACACAAAATAAGCTCCATTTTTCCTTTTTAAAAGTATTATTATTATTATTACTTTTGTTACTATTACTATTATTATTATTATTATTATTATTATTATTATTATTATTATTATTATTATTATTATTATTATTATTGTTATTATTATTATTATTATTATTATTATTATTATTATTATTATTATTAAAAACTTATATTAAACAGACAGAAAACGTCGTATTCTGACACAACTTAAAACACAGATCACACATGATCTTTTGCATAGAAATGAGAAAACGCTCATATAACACAAAATAAGCTTCATTTTGGCTTAGAAAACTAAGCTTACTTTTACTACTACTATTATTTTTATTTTTATTATTATTATTATTATTACTATTATTTTTATTATTATTATTACTATTATTATTATTATTATTATTATTATTATTATTATTATTATTATTATTATTATTATTAATATTATTATTATTAAAGACCGATTATAACTTTTGTATAGTAAATGTTTTTATACCAGTTTTAAAATGAGTTATTAATTTTAGACAATTTCTTGCCTAAAAACACAGATCACAGATGATCTCTTGCATAGAAATGAGAAAACGCTCAGATAACACAAAATAAGCATCATTTTTGCTTAGAAAAACTAAGCTTTAATTTAGAAAGAAATTTATTATTATAAGTATTATTATCATTATTATTATTATTATTATTATTATTATTATTATTATTATTATTATTATTATTATTGTTTCTTTTATTACTATTATTATTATTATTATTATTATTATTATTATTATTATTATTGTTATTATTATTATTATTATCATTATTATTATTATTAACTTTTCTATAGTAAATGTTTTTATACCAGTTTTAAAATGAGTTATTAATTTTATTCAATTTCTTGCCTAAAAACACAGATCACAGATGATCTCTTGCATAGAAATGAGAAAACGCTCATATAACACACAAAATAAGCATCATTTTTGCTTAGAAAAACTAAGCTTTAATTTAGAAAGAAATTCATTATTATAAGTATTATTATCATTATTATTATTATTATTATTATTATTATTATTATTATTATTATTATTATTATTATTACTATTATTATTATTATTATTATTATTACTATTATTATTATTATTATTATTATTATTATTATTATTATTATTAACTTTTGTATAGTAAATGTTTTTATACCAGTTTTAAAATGAGTTATTAATTTTAGACAATTTCTTGCCTAAAAATACAGATCACAGATGATTTCTTGCATAGAAATGAGAAAGCGCTCATATAACACACAAAATAAGCTTCATTTTTGCTTAGAAAACTAAGCTTACTTTTATTTCTATTATTATTTTTATTATTATTATTATTATTATTATTATTATTATTATTATTATTATTATTATTATTATTATTATTATTATTATTATTGTTATTATTATTATTATTATTATTATTATTATTATTGTTATTATTATTATTATTATTAAAAACTTATATTAAACAGACAGAAAACGTCGTATTCTGACACAAAAAAACGAATTACGTTATAGACTTGACGAGAACGGCGTATCTCGGACCCTTATAGGACTCTTATAGGGTCAAAAATTATCAGTTTGGATTAAAACAAATTATTTTTGTTGACTCTCAGTCTGAATTGTTCATCAGTTCAAACAAAAACGGCTTACTTTAGACGATCTTTTGCCTTGAACAAGACAACTTACATCGAACAGACTAAAAACGTATTAATCTGGCATAAAAGAGCAATTTATGTATCACTTTGGATAAAGGCAGCTAATCCTATTCGTTTCATTGCTTAAAATAGACAAAATTGTTAATAAATCTAACAAAAACGCTGTATTCTAGCACAAAATACTAATTACATTATAGTTTCGACGAGAATAGCTTATTTGGAATGATTCTATGCTTCCAAACGAGTAAATTTTTAATAAACAGATGCCAAACATCATGTTTTGTCCTATAAAGACATTTTATATTGCAGTTTGTATTAAAACAAAATATTTTCGTTGATTCTTTGTTAGAAGCAGCAAACCTAACATTAAAGAATCTGAAAACTTTGTATTCGGACACAAACCACCGAATTTTGTTTCAGTTTAGACAAAAACGGTTGATTTTCGACAATATTTTGCTTTGAACAAGAAAGCTTATATCAAACTGACTAAAAACGTCTTATTTTAGCACAAAACAAAAGATTTGCGTTATAGTCTTAACGAGAGCTGTTAATTTCAAACGGTTCTATGCTTTGAAACGAGTAAACTTTCACTGTACAGAGGAAAAACATCTTATTTCGCCTTTTAAAAACGATTCATGCCACAGTTTGGATAAAAACCAATTATTTTCGTTAATTTATTGTTACAAACATGAAACCTTACATCAAAGTAACTGAAAACCCCTTATTCAGGTACAGAAATTCGAATTACGTTTCAGTCTGAACAAAAACTGCTTACTTTAGACGATCCTTTGTTTTGAATACAAAAACTTACATTAAAAAGATTAAAAACGTCTTATTCTGGCTGAAAACTGCAAATTATATATTACTCTAGATAAAAGCAATTTATCCTGATTACTCCTTTACTTAGAATAGAGTAAACTTGTATAAAACTTAATAAAAACTTTAAATTTCGTCTCAAAGAAATAATTTACGTTATAGTTTTGACCAGCACTGTTTATTTCAAACGATTTTATGATTCGAAACTAATGAACTTTTATGGGGCAGATGCAAAACCACATATTACATTATAAAGCGATGTTTTAAAGCAAATTATTACCTTTTGCAACAAGAAATTTCACGTCAAAGAAACTGAAAACATCGTATCCATGCACAAATATCGAATTACGTATCAGTTTAGGCAAATACAGCTTATTTTAAACGATTCCTTGCTATAAACAAGAAAAATTTTATCAAACATATTGAAAATGTCTTATTCTCAAAAATAAGAGCAAATTATGTATCAGTTTTAACAAAAGCGGATTACTCTGTTTGATTCTATGCTTAGAGTAGAGTAAACTACTATAAAACGTAATGAAAACTCTATATTCAAGCTCAAAAGAACAAATTACGTTATAGTTTTGACAAAAAAAAATTATTTCGGACGACTACATATTTCGAAGTAAGCAAACTTTAATTGAACAAGTGCAAAAGCTAATACTTTGCTTTAAAATAACGATTTATGTGGTAATATGGTATTTTGCATCTGTCCTATAAAAGTTTACTCGTTTCGCTCCATTGAATCATTCGAAATAAATTATTTTCACACAACAACGAAAATAATTTTTTTGTTTAAACTGTAACATGTCGTTTTTATAAAACGAACTAAGACGTTTGGTATCTGTTTAGTGAAAGTTTTCTCGTTTGGGGGCATAAAATCGTTTGAAATTAACAGTTCTGGTCAAAACTATAACGTAAATTATTCCTTTGAGACGAAATTTAAAGTTTTCATTAAGTTTTATACAAGTTTGCTCTATTCTAAGCAAAGGAGTAATCAGGATAAACTGCTTTTATCCAAAGTAATACATAATTTGCAGTTTTGAGCCAGAATAAGACGTTTTTAATCTTTTTAATGTAAGTTTTCGTGTTCAAAAGAAAGAATCGTCTAAAATAAGCAATTTGTGTCCAGACTGAAACGTAATTTGATTTTCTGGGCCTGAATAAGAGGTTTTCAGTTTCTTTGATGTAAGGTTTCTTGTTTGTAACAATGAATAAACGAAAATCATTGGTTTTAATTCAAACTGTGACATAAATCGTTTTTTAAAGGCGAAATCAGACGTTTTGCCTCTGTTCAGTGAAAGTATACTGGTTTCAAAGCATAGAATCGTTTGAAATTAACAGTTCTCGTCAAGACTATAACGCAAATCTTTAAAGTGATACAAAGAAATAATTTACG